>NC_136620.1:23386559-23456559 GCF_933228915.1 Telmatherina bonti | reverse complement strand
CAGAAAAACATCTCGTAGAGCGTAAAAGAGAGAGAGAGAGAGAGAGAGAGAGAGAAAACAACCTACATGCATATGCATATACATAAGCACGCAAACAAATACATATACATACACTTAGACACATATACACATTGGAGTCATGTTCCCCCTGCAGGAGGACAAAACCATCAACTGTCAGGAGAACCAGAAATTAACAAGCTCAATCAGAAGCATAGAAAGAAAACTAGCTGCTGCTAGTAAATAAACCTGCAGATGACTCAGTGACTGTGTCACATGCAGAACATACAGAGTGGAACGTGTTCAGAGAAGAGTGATCATGCCAATGTGACCCC
The DNA here is from genome assembly GCF_933228915.1 of Telmatherina bonti. Classification (NCBI taxonomy): domain Eukaryota; kingdom Metazoa; phylum Chordata; class Actinopteri; order Atheriniformes; family Telmatherinidae; genus Telmatherina; species Telmatherina bonti. The sequence continues at coordinate 23,456,227 of NC_136620.1, read as the reverse complement.
GCCCACACAAAGGTGAGAGGCAGACCAGGAGAACCCAAGACCAGCAGCCAGCAGCCACCCCCAAACACAGACCCCAGCCACCCCGCCCTGCCCCAGAGCCAGCCACGCACCCACCCAGGAGGTGGCAGAGGGGGGCTCCAGCCAGAGTCCCCCACAGTCAGAGGGAACAGGCCTCAGCAGGCCCGGACTGGCAAAGCCCGGCCGCCCAAGGCAGACACAGCGCGGGCCCCAGGGCCCCAAGAACCCATAGGCAGCCCCCGACTCCCACAGGCAGAGGGCACAGCTCTCACCTATGGAGAGCCAGGACCCCCAGACCGCTACCAAGTGGCACCCAGCGCACCAGTTGCGCTCCCCGGGCACCAACACTCTCCTAACCATCAAATCACACACAAACACACACACACACACACACACACACACACACACACACTCCCCCTCTCTCCCTACACACAACCTTTCCACCCCGTCACTTACATACACCCCATCTCACACTCCCCCGCCCCTCTGCCACTCCTCACATACTCCCCCACACACACATACACATCCCATAACATGCCCCCTCATATGCTCCCCCTCAACACACCCTCAAACTCTTCATCACACACACCCTACTCAGTCTCCATTCACACACTCCCTCCTCCACTCACCCACTTCTCCCTACACACCCATGCACACCCCAACCCACCACTCCAACTCCACTCATACACTGCCTCCTATACGTTCCCACACCTCCCACACATCCCTCTACCTCTACACACCCATCCACGCCCCATCAGACACCCCCTATCCCACCCTCGCCTACCTTCCCCCTTTTTATTTACACAAACGCTCATTCACATACTCCACTCATACTCCGCTCTAAACGCATACACACCCCTTAAGCCCCCTTCCTTCTGGCCTCACACTCCTCCTTGTACACACTCCATCATACACACACCCATCACCCCCCCATATGCCCACCCCTCTTCCCTGTCCCATTGCCCAACCACTTACCTAAATTCTTTCACCATGATTCCTCCCTAATCCCCCCCCCCCCACCCATTATCAAGTGTTTGATGTTTCAAAATGATCGACAGTCATGCTGGGCCATCAGAAGCATACAGCTGATCTCACATATAGTGTCTGCTCATTGGCCTTGCCCGGGGCTCCTCAGGAGCATCTGGCTCACATATTGATTATCACAATCTAAGTTTTCTGGTCCTTATATACATCTTTCCCTCTGGTACCAAAGCAGTGCAGTCCCCCCTCTCCATGGTGGCCAACTATAAAATTATAATTGGAACTTCCTTTTCTAGTATGAACTGTCATAGTAAAATTTGCTGGGATGTCATTGTCCAACAAAAAAGAGCTAATTGTATATATGGCCGTTTGAACATCCCACTGAAATCAGTACATTTTTATAAAGAATATTTCCCTTCAAGAATTTATCAAAGTGTGGCAGAGGCCTTGAGTTTCTGATGGTTTTTATGTTTGTGTTAAATTTGAAGCAAGCCTGCAGCGAATTGTGTTGAGTTTAAGGTCATTCAAAGATTACAACACATCATTGTATCCAAATTGCCAAGAAAAAGACAGCTTTGTTTTCTTCCTCCAGCGAGTCTTCGTTTCACTTCCTCCCTATTTCTCAACCTGTCTCCCACAATGACATTTAACCACAGTGGTTTTTGCATGGTTATGAGGGGCCTAAAAAAGTGCTATAATATCAAATCCTAGCATCACACTCAGAGCCAGTAAGTAAAACCATCACAGTATGTCTATACATATACTATATGTAACAAAAGCCTACAGTAATTCTGTGTTTACTGACCTGGGTGCTATTGTTTGTACCTCACAGTTTAATGCTTATAGTGCATATAAATTAGCTGAAAATAAGCTTTAAAGACCCAATCATAAAGCAGCAAGCATGTATTTTTGTGATCTGTCACTAAAACACAAAAACTGAGCAAACAAACACTTTTATCCCCTATATGCCAAGTCAGTTCCAGAAAACTGCTGAGTTTTAGAGATTCTCACAGCATGTTCCTGCACAATTCAACCTGGGGTGAGTCTCACTGTTGTTGCTTTTGAAACATGAGCTGATTTGCAGACATGGGTTACTTCTGCTTTGAGGGTTTACACAAACACTAACTTTAATCCTTTCTTATTACTTGGTTCTGGTTGTGAGTAAGCCTTAGCAATAAGACCACAATCTCATATACCCAGATAGCTCATTTTATATCCTCATAACGATTTAAAATAGTTTCTGTAAGTTTTTCTCAAATAGTTGTCATCAATTATTTGGCAGATGTGCTTGGCAATGGCAGCAGTGATTTCCTTACATCTGCGGGAAATATGGCGGCATGGCATTCCAGCCGGGTAAAAGCCTGCTGCAGCGTTTTCATCTGGAGTTTATTATGAGCGTTTTCACCACCATTTGACGCTGCTTTTGTGGCTTTTGCTTGTTAACTCTCTGTATTCTTTTTCATGATTCTTGCACAGGTGATAAAATAAGTCAGTTGTGTTGGAGTCCGTTGTTGATTGAGACTGGGAGCTAGCAAATTTTACGAACATCTGTTGTCTGTTTCACATCTGTCTTTTTATATCCAAACCACATCTAGACAGCAGTTGCCCCTCTTTTTTGAACAAGCTTATCAGTTTTGGTTGGCAAGTCATCTTTTAGTGAATTACCCTGCTCTGAAACTCGTCTGCTGCTGTCTTCCTCCATGTTTGTTTATGTATTGCAGTGTGCATGCCGTAAAGCCCATCTTGACATAAAATACTGCAGTAAAGCACCTTATCGTGGTCTAAACTATGGAGCCTCATATGAAACGAGACATTTTTTATCATCCAAACGTTATAGAGCGTCATATTGTCCAGCCCTTGTTGTTAGTAAAATAGTAAACTTCACTTTGTCCGACATACTCTGAAGTATTCCCTCACCTCATGTCCTTTCAAGCTCAGTTATTTTGTACTTGAGATATGCATAATTACGGTATTTATTCATACTATATTAATAAAAATCCAAATCAATATAATACCTTGTAGTTGTTTAAACAAAAAAAAAAAAAAAGCAACAACAAAAGTTGTGTATAACCACTGTTAAAAAATACTAACAATTCATACATGAAAATATCAGTGAAAACTAGCAATGAGAGCCAAATTACAATTTTAGTTTCTTGGAATACCAAAATTACACTATACAGGCTTTAATGCTGATTTCTGTTTTGGAATCATCCAAACAATTGTGATCACACAATTCCTACTGTTTTCATTGAGAAACAAAGGTTATACTTTCCACCAGGAATTCTAAACAGCACTTCTATAAGGCAATAAGTAGAGAAAAAAGTGCTGACATGGAAACAACAGAAGGTTCCTCAGTATGGAAGAGTCTTGCGCAAAACCATTAACATTTCACAAGCGAGGAATAATTGAAATGGGTATAAAGACTGAGTACATAGTTTTATGGGATGTGAAGCATATTACACTCAATGTGCTTTTAATTAGACATCTGTTAGCTTAGTGTTTATTTGATTAACTTGTTCTGCTCAACAGCAAAAACAAAGTTTGGAGGAGTTGCATGACAAAGACGAGATAGATTAGTTTCCAAGAAGCTCTAAATGTTTCCACTAAAAATCAACCGAAAAAAAAAACAAAACAGTTACAGTTTTGCATTAACTCTGTGTGGCAACAGTATTTTTATTTTAGATAAAAACTTGCTTTTGTTTCTTGCTTTTCTCATGTGTCGAACTGCCAAATTTCAGGCGTTTATTTGTTCTTCTTATAGGACCAACCATTCAAACCAAAAATATATGCTATCACATGACAAACAAAATGAAAGCAAATTCATAACGAGTATGTTGCATTTGCCCACACATAAACTAAGATACAAATGTCTGTTACTAATTTTCTCTTAGTTGGGCAATCAGTTGAACTAATTATTCCAGTCTGAAACTGTCATTTGGATGTAAATATTAAAGTACCAAATGCAAAGGAGGAAAAAAGAGTGCCAAGGCTTTTGTTGTAAAGTTGTTTAGTTTGTGGGTCTTTTCTTTAAAGTTTTTTTTTTGTTGTTGTTGTTGTTTGTTTTGTTTTTTGTTTTTGTGGCGGGAAAAAAACTGAACCTATATTTCAGTGCCTTTTAGTTACTTCCAATTGAAGAATGTAAAAAAAAAAAGAAAAGAGAGAAAACAAAATCCAGCAGTATACTTGGTACTTTGTTTGGGGCCACCCTCGTGGAAAAGAGTGTCATTCAATGACAAGTTCTGTGGATTTCTACATCACACTTTCAACGCCGAGTCAAAATATCTTTATCTCTGAACAACTTTAAATTAAAATCATGCTGCATCCTTGCTCTCCCTCTACAGACAAGATAGGAGGTTGAAAGTTCTTTATGCTTTGTGTTACCAGCTAAATTTCATCAGCAGTTATAATGTTCACTTCAGTTAAGAAATGGATAAGATAGTAACTCTCTGCTGGGTCTCAGTCTGATGTGTTATGTCTTGACTGGGAAATCTGAAATCTGACAGTTGTTCTTTTAAAGAAAAACTTACCTCCAGCAAGAAATGGACATTTCTGATTTGTCATTTGTCACTGAAAGGATCATTAGTTGCTCTCTCATTACTACTGTAAACTTAACTTTCTATCAAACTATATTTCAGAGGAACTCTTCATACAAAATATTACAAAAATAAATGGAAATTGCAAAGAATAAAACCAGTAATGATGGAAAATTGAAATAGTGATACATGCCACAGTTCTTATACAGCAAAACAGTGAAAACATCGCATAAAAAAAACACAACTATGAAGCTTGGTGTTTATGGAGCAGATCTGACAGGCAGTTTCCTGCTTTAGTTCAGACTATACTATATACCTGCCTAACTTCTCATTACACTCTGTGTAGTGAAGTTTTAGTTTGATGTGATTGGCGCTTTTGTGCCATCTTTTGTGTGGTATTCTTCACTAGAGCTGTCAGAGACTTCTAATAAGAGCTCTGGAAATTTAGTCAATTGATGGAAAGTGGGCAAAATGTATGTCCTTTAAAGTTCACTGGCATATACTGTTACGTTTTACTTACATCTCATAGCAACAACATACTATTTTGGTAGCATTTAACTTTTTCAAGCAACTGTCTATCCCTCTAATCAGTGGTTGCTTGGTAACTGGTAGCTTGACACATCATGAATGGTTGCCTAACACAGTGGCTGGACCTTGTGGTTGTTTAAATGACAAGGTGAAGTAATATAATCATGTTGTGGTCAAACTTTGCAGACCAATAGCGCAGCTGCAATATATTTCACAGTAAGAGCTGTCTGTTTGAGAGTTGCGTATTTTTCTTATTATTACTATGTCCTTAACATAAAACCAGTTGCTGATCAGTTATAACAATTTATATTACCAATTTAATCTCTCTCTCTTTTTTGTTTATGGATGCTACTGTACTTTTTGAGCTGCTAGTCTTTTGGAACGTTGATAGATGCACTGGATTGTCAGGCCAAGCAGTCACCATATAAAAAATACATCAAGGTAATGTTGGCCAGTTGGCTGCTTGCTTTCTTTAGAATGTTGCAGTTCTATCAGTGAGCGAAATGCCACATGTTGTTTTTTTTTTTGTTTTTTTTTTTTTTGTTTTTGTTTTTTTTTTTTTTGCTCTTGTATAAAATAATGAATATATTAATTGCATAACAGACATCTGCCATGTTATGTGTGTTAAATGAAAACTTAATAAATCCACATTTTTATTAGAACAGGTGAGATGTTGAGCATGTGCATCTTTCTTTTGTAGGTTTTTTTTTTTATCAGAAATAATGCATCGCACATCATATCTTCCACACAGGTTATTTATTGATTGAAGATAATTAGGCTGAATTGGTGAGGGGAATATTGATTGCTTGTTGAAGAAGGCGTAGAAGCTGCAAATAGAGAGCTTTTGAAAGGCTTGGGGAGGATTGTGGCTTTGATTGAAAGATGTGAGCAGCCTCAGTTTTGACTGATAAATGTGTTTGTCACACAAATTCTTATTCAGTCTGTCTCTTTGTCAACCCCCCACCCCCCCACGCCTATCCTCTCTCTTGACATTACCCCCTCTTCTTTTTCATTTCGTAGCATATCCTCCCAGCCAGACACCTCACTGGGGAAATCACTGTGTACCAGCACATCCCCTCTCAAGTTAAAGACCTTTCTTAGTGCATTTCCCATTCCACCTTCTGTCCCTGTACTGTCAGGCCCTGTGACCATCATTACAAAAAGTTATGTCCGCCACCAGCATTTCTGCTGTGCTGCATCATCAGCACTAAGGAGACATTTCAGATCAACCAGCAAGGTAAACCTCTCTCCAACCTCTCTCTCTCTTTCCTTCTCTAGGCTGCAGAGTCTGGCATTGTGAAGATTAAGACCATAGCAGCCAGGAATACAGACATAATGGCAGGTGAGTGACGTGGTGGTGCAGCGAGGTGAGATGTGACCTACTTTTTTACAATTTAAAAATGATAAATGGAGACGATTTTGTTAATACAGGTTATGATCACTTTATTCTCTATACTAGGGTTTGTGATAATGGACCAACAGTATTCAGTACTATGTGTTAAAAGCTTTTTATTCCCACTGTAATGTTGTTATGTGCCAGTCATTGCTGTGCATTTCCTTATACACATGACAAAGCAAAGATTAAGTCATGTTTTTATTATTCATGGGACTCTGTATCTGCATGAAAGACATTTAGTGTACGCCTACATTTTGATGTTTGGTTGTGCACACGCACCCCTGGATTCCACCAAGCCAATCAGTATGTCTTATTTCATATAAAAGATTATAAACGATACCTATATATTAATACCCCTCATATTAATGCTCATAAGTCCCTCAGGTTTGATTGCCTGAAGTCTTTTCTAGACTTCTTGTTGTCGATTTCTCCTATTACAAGATACACTGCAAAGCTTTTTGAAATGTGACTAATCATGAGTTGAGAATTGTTCCATTGTGCTCTAGATGAACAAGTCCAGCTAGTGACATTTGCAGAGTTGACACATATTTCACATTTGCAGAGCTGCAGTGATGACTGTCCACATTCAGCTTCTTTTTGTCACTGTAAACTTAACTGTACAGTAAATACACTGTTGAGAAGAGTTCATTTGGCTTTTTGAGATGGATTTGCTACAATACCTTACAAACAATGTAATTTATAATCTGAAATAATCATTAATTCCATGGCAAAGATTTTGCACTGTTCACAAAAATTCCTTGGTTCTGAATAGAGAACACACAAGTACCAAGGACACATTTTTTATATACAATAATAATGCCATAATATGAAAACTTTAATGTATTTTTTACAATGTATTTTTTATTTTCCAGTTTTGAGCAGTTTTGACCACTAATTGAAACATTGAAAGAATCAGTCAAAATGCAGCAAAAGTAATGTTGGAATTATTGATATGTTTTCTCAGAAAATAACGTTTGTATTTTGTATCAATTTCAAGGCAATTTAAAGTAAATCCTCTGACTGTATCTCACATCAGAACCCAACACACTTCATTCTCAACTTTTATCTATAGACTGTATATGAAATAAAAGTCACCTTTGACTTTTTTCTTTGCTCTCTTGCAGCGCTGAAGGAAAACAGCTCAGAGGTTGTGCAGCCTTTTCTGATGGGCTGTGGCACCAAAGAGCCAAAGATCACTCAGCTTTGTCTAGCTGCTATTCAGAGACTTATGTCCCATGAAGTCGTATCTGAGGTGAGAACCGTGTGCTACCCTTGTACACACATTAAGTACACATGAAGAAATAAATGCATATATGCAAGAAATGGGTTATAGTCAAAGCCCAAGAAAAAGAAAAATCAAAATATACCTTAAGAACTTTTGTTGTTGTATTTAATTATCCTAAGCTGAATATGTGAGGTAATTCTATCCATATGTTACATAACACAGATGTTTGTTTTTATTTTCTACTTTAACATTTTCTGCCCCAGTGTTGAGCTTCAAATATTGTGCAGGACTAACCCGTGTTTTTCCGAGTTAATAAGCGACACATTAACAGTGTGTTAGCGTTTCACATCCACATGTGTTGAACATATAGTTTACCATCTTTTGCACGCTTCGATGTCTTAAGAGTGATTGATTGGGATCATTGTAACTCATCAATAACCCATCAGGCTGGGTGAATTTTAGAATTGTTAATCTGAATCTATTCTTGTTGCCACAGGCTTTATCTAAAGGCCACAAACCTCCCTTTCCCTGCTCCACTTTTCATTTTGCTGAAATGAGTTGCTCTTTTTAATCAAGGAAATCACTGGCTCAGAAAATACATGAACAGTTTTACATGAGCTGGATGTGCAGTGGAGTCAGCCAACCCCGAGGAACTGAGCGAAATGAGGACTCCATCTCAGGAAACGGGTGAATTTAATTACTACTTAAATAAAATGTAGTTTAACATAAGCCTATCTGATGTTTAGAGTGGGTTAGAACCTTAAATAATCGAGCTGGAGTCAGACGCGATATGGGAGCTGTTTTCAAGATGGCACCCTGCAGCTACACAACTGCCTTGTTAATACACCGTAAAAGACTGTTATTAACTTATTGAGCTACCTCGTGCTGTCTACATTTTGATGTGAGGCGTTTATTTAATTAGGCTGAAATAGATTTCAAAGCTGCTTCTTTTGGTGGGAAAGACTAAGAGCTCTACACTACAGGGAAGAAATCCTTTCAAAAGTATGTCATAACACAGTTCTTGGTGTAGTTTTGATCACCTCTTCCCTTTATTCTTAATGTGAGTGTCTGAACTAGCAGTTCATGATCCATTCTTTAGTCTACATTTGCATCTAACAGAGAACCCACTTCACAAAAAAAATCAGAGTTAAAGCTTCACAGTGACTCAGAGCTCAAAGTACTGTTTTTACATGGCTTGCTTGATGTGAAAAAGTTCCAACCTTACAACATTTATTCTACTTTTATACCCAAATGAAACAAAACTATTTTTTGTCCACTATTTATGCATGCAGAATGATTATCTGAATGGTGTGTTCTGCTGAGCAAATTTACTTTGCCAAGGGGAACATTATAAAAATAGTGTTCCCCTTGGTATTCTGGATTCTTAATTTATTTTTCTATTCATTCTGCATAATTGTTTATATGATAAAATTTGTATTGCCGGACCGGAGGGGATAGAAGAGGGACAGAAAGAGAATCGAAAAGAGAAAACAGAAAAACACCTTGGAGAGAGAGGGAGAGAGAGACAAAAAAATAATGAGAAAGAGAAAAACTTCCATACAAGTAAGGGCTGTGATGAAATGCTTTAGTCCCAATTCGATACGATTACAATTTTTTGTATGCCGATTAGATTTAAATTGTAATTCTCACAATTCCTTGATATTGCTAATTTTTTGTAGACTAAAAACAAAAATAATGTAGAAAACTTTTTTGCTCGTCATTTTTCTTGATTTCAATTTGGAAAAAACAACATATTAGCCAGACCATCTCTCTTCTGCTATAATGCAACTAAAGCTGCTACAATGCCAAAGAAGATCAACAAAACTGACAAAAAAAATTGTAATGGATTATTTTTATTAATTTGGAAAACAAATTGATTTTCAAATTGTGAAGCGGAAAAATCCCGATATTTAATTTTTTTATTCAATTTTCCCACCCTTAATATATATGCATATACATACACTTGCATACACACACGCCTGTATATCCATGTATACCTACACATGTACACATAAACACGTTCGATTCATGTTCCCCCTGCAGGAAGATGATGCCATCAACTGTCAGGAGAACCTAAAACGCACAAGCTAAATCAGAAACATAAAAAACTAGCTGCTGTTAGTAAATAAACCTGCACACAACTAAGTGACTGTGTCGCATGCAGAGCATACAGAGTGGAATGTGTTCAGAGAAGAGTGATCATGCCAATGTGACCCCGCCCACCCAAAGGCAAGAGGCAGGCCTAGAGAACCCCAAGACCCGAGCAGCCTGGAGCCACCCCCAAACACAGACCCCAGCCACCCCACCCTGGAGCCAGCCATGCACCCACCCAGGAGGTGGCAGAGGGGGGCCCCAGCCAGAACTAAAACTCTTTTTATTTAGGAAGCTAAAACCTTTAACTATTTTCATTATTAATGTTGAAATTTAAGCTACACTACATATGTTCCTGATCTTAAAATTTTCAGCTTCTGGCTCATTGATTTACATTCCTGGAGTCGGTATGCCCTGCAGCATCCCAAGGCTAAAAGAACTATACTTTATAATGTTTTTTGTTTTGTTTTGTTTTTTTTCAAGCCAGGGCTTCATGTGACAGCTTCATTTTGCTTTATAGCACAGTACCACACACACACCAACAACTGGATATTATTACACTGTTTTTTTTTTTTTTAAACAACTGACCACAACAATCATGCAAATAATATTTTAAACTGACATAAGACAATAAATAACATTGTATATATTAATGCTGTTTATTACAAATTTTATTATGGAAGAAACTTTATTTGCAAGTAGATCTTCAGTGGGACTGAGCTGGCTGCCTGAAGCTTGATGTGCAAAGTCAAACCAGTAACAATTAGGCTGTAACTTGCATTCCAAGCAAGGTGCTGTTGTTATTAAATAGGATTTTATTGACACATGTATGCTAGCATATACAGAATCAGTAAAAATCTAATCTTTCCTTACAGCTAAAAGAGCAAGAGCTTGTAAACACAGTAAATAGGGTTTAGAAAGTGAATAAGAGAATCTGACTCGGCAGCAGATAAAAGCTTTACAGTTAATTTAGTGTATTTCTTCATAAGTCATGATACTGAGTTCTAAAGAAAATGACTGAATTAAGCCTACATATTTTGAGCATTAGTAAAGAAGGCAATCAGAGCTTTATCCTTTGATTTACAGCCTTTTCAGCACAGAGAAACATATTGGCAACAGTTTCAAACCGAGGATTATCCATAATATAAGTCATTGGGTTTTAGAATTTATCAGAAGCACATAATTGTCATGTTTCTATATTTCTGTAGTGAAGCTTTAATACAATTCTTAAAATAGCTTATTTGAAGTTAATTGTCAACTGTTTCAATATGTGCCAAATCATGCAGCTGCATACCTTCATATCTTACTGAATACAGTTAAAGATTTACTAATACTGTGTCTGAGGAAGGAGGGTTTTGCCGACTCTGGAGTTTCTGTTGTTTCTAAATCCTGCATTTTTGTCTTGATTTATTATCTTGTATCTTTTCCCTTGATTCTATGTCCTTGTCTTCAGAGTGGCTGTTTTCACACTGCGGGGAAACTAGGACACACTTAACACAACGCAGAACACACATAAACAGGCATTTTCCAATCCATTCAACTTTTTTTTTTCTTAATTCTTTTTTTTAATTTCTTTTTATGTCTTTTTTAAAGTGCAATGAAAATTTTGATTAAAATCTACTATGCCCTAGAACAAAAGATCTTAAAAAGAAGCATTTTAACACTCTAGTCAAAAGAAATTCAAGAACAGATGAGAAACAAGGTCATTTCTAAGGTTTTGGGACTCCAGCAAACCACAGTGAGAGCCATTATCCACAAATGGAGAAAACATGGAACAGTAGTGAACCTTCCCAGGACTGGCCAGCCTTAGAAAATTACTTGTGGTCAGTGTTTATGGTTCAACAATAAGAAAGCGTCTGGAAAAAATGCTTCATGGGAGAATTCCAAAAAAAACCCATTGCTGACCAAAAGGAACACAAAGGTCTGGTTTAGATTTGCCTAAAAACAACTTGGTGATCCCCAAGACTGCTGGGAAAATATTCTGTGGACTGATGAAAGAAAGGTGGAACTTTTTGGAAGGTGTGCATTACGTCTGGTATGAAACACAGCATTTCAGCAAAAAAACCTGATGCCACCAGTTAAACATGGTGTGATGGTTGGAGCTGCTTTGCAGCTTCACGATCTGGATGACTTGCCATAAATGATATTCTTGAATTCTGATCTCTACCAGAAAGTCTTGAATGAGAATGCCTGGCCACAAGTTCATCATCTTAAACTCAAGTGCAGTTGGGTCATACAATGAGACGATCTGAACAACACCAGCAAGTTTAGGAGTCACCCAGTCATAGTACTGACTGGAATTTGACGGAGATGCCGCAGCCTGATTTTAAACAAACACAACTGTAGCTGAATTAAAGCAACTATTTAAACCTAAATTCTTAAAATACATGTTATAAATCAGCCATTGATTTTGCAACCATTTGTTGTGAGTGACATTTTCAGTAGCTTGTTCTACCATTAGGTTTTAAGGTCATAAGTTCACATGCCAGTTAACATAAGAACTGCTCACAGGAGATTCATGTGGAAGAGTCTATTTTGGACAAGTCGACCCAATAAAAGTACATGCATTGTCACTTGATGTCGGCATCAACCTTTACCAGTGGCGAGATTCAGTGCCACTGAGCCAGCACCACCACCTGGCACCAACATTTTTGTTCACATCTAATTGAGGCCTGAACAGAGTAACACAGTGGGAGCCCTCAATCATAGACACACAAACAGGTCCAAATATACCCTCTTTTTAAATTAAGTTTATTGCCTTTTTTCTTTCTTTTTTTTTTTTTTACAAACAGGCAGCAGCAGGAAATATTATCAACATGTTGTGGCAGCTGATGGAAAACGGTTTGGAGGAGCTTAAACTGCTACAGACGGTCCTGGTCCTGCTCACTACCAATACAGTAGTTCACGATGAAGTACTTTCTAAGGTACAAGGCCAACTAGATAATATTTTTATTTATTTATTTTTATTGTCAAAAGCTTTTCAGATATCCATAATTCTCGCTTGTTCCACCACAATGCGCGTCCTGTTGGCTTTAATCTATTCTACTTAATGTTTCAGCTTTTCAGATCTGAACATGCCAAATTAAAATTATGCTTACTGTGACCTGAATTTTATGCACACCAATGCATATGTTTTTGTATATTGTATTTACATATATTGTATATTGTATTTACATCTGTATATTTTGTGTTACACAGGCCATTGTTTTATGTTTCCGCCTCCACTTTACCAAGGACAACATCACCAACAACACAGCGGCAGCGACTGTCAGACAAGTCGTTACCGTAGTGTTTGAGAGGATGGTGGCAGAGGATGAGCGTTTTAAAGGTTAGATGGCATATGATGTTTTCAGATAAAAAGATTTAGATGGAGAGTGATGAACCTTTATAGTGATGAAGGTTCAGTTTCTTATTAACAACTGTAAGTACTTGCAGAGAAAAGATGGAAGCTTGAAATATTTTCAAAACTATAACAAAATATCAGAAATAGACTATTAAGTTGTCTCTGTGTTACTAAATACATTTGCATTCTGTTTAACCTAAAGGCATCGTGGAACAGCCTCCACCTGTACAGGGAAACACCAACCGGCGATCTGTTAGTACTCTGAGACCCAGCGCCAAGGATGCATACATGCTGTTTCAGGTATGTCCACCAGGGGGCAGAATCCCTCCACTCAGCTCTTAGCCCCCCTTACATAAACCCTGAGTGAAAATTATTGACTTAGTTGACATTGCTTATAAACTTATGACTCATACACTGAAGAAAAAAAAATCTAAAATGTCTCGTTACCTTGAGTTAAAAAGATTATATTACATAAAGTGATTCAATGGCCCTTGTCTTCAAGCTCCCTGTTGTTGTTTGCTCATTCTGCAGTGTCGTGTGATGATCTTTAGAGCTCAGTGAATGGACCATTTCAGGCTCTGTGATGTGTGCAGAACACAACAATCTTTTGTCCTGACTGTTGTGCTTCTTTGTGCAGGACTTGTGCCAGTTGGTGAACGCTGATGCCCCCTACTGGCTGGTGGGGATGACAGAGATGACCAGGACATTTGGTCTTGAGCTGCTTGAGTCAGTTCTCAATGATTTCCCTGGTGTATTCCTGCAGGTACATACATTCTGACCATATAATAGTTTATGTTAAAGGTGCTGTTGTGCACCTCAGTCCTGTGATAGGGTATCTTTGCATTACTACAATTCAGTTTGGCATCAATTCTTTGGTTTCTCTCTAACTGCCATCCAGCACCAGGAGTTCAGTTTCCTGCTGAAAGAAAGGGTGTGTCCCCTCGTCATTAAACTCTTCTCACCCAACATCAAGTTCCGGCAGGGCAGCAGTAGCGCCGCCTCACCAGCACCCGTTGAGAAACCCTACTTTCCCATCTGCATGAGGTTACTGAGAGTGGTTTCAGTCCTCATTAAGCACTTCTACAGTTTATTGGTAAGAAGCCAATCTTCAGTTATGGTTTACTGGCCAAACTTCTGCCTGATAGATTATTTATGCCAAAGAGATTTTCTTAAGCACAGAACTGATGTATTTTATTGATCCAGTCTTATTAGCATTGGATTAATGTAGGAGCAGTTGTGTCCTGGTTGTTCATCAGACACTTTAATGAGCTAAGCGGATTTTTAGTGCAACATCACAGCTGTTTTTATTTAGTAACACTCTATCAGTTTTTAAGATGGAAATCTGTCAAGTGTCTTGGAAGAATTAAAGTGGCCAGACATTTCCTGAGACACTGAGTAGCTTTCTGAAAGCCAGAAAGGTTTTTGGCATTTAGGCTGACATACTTTAAAATGGCTAATTTCTTTTTAACAGTCTCAGAGATGTGTATTTGTTTTACAGGTGACAGAGTGTGAGATCTTCTTGTCTCTGTTGGTGAAGTTCCTGGATGGGGAAAAGCCTCAGTGGCTCAGAGCAGTGGCTGTAGAGTCAGTCCATAGGTTGTGTGTGCAGCCTCATTTATTATGGTAGGTAATATAATTCCCTTAAAAACAATGTATTTTTTTCATTAAAATGTTTTTAACCTTGCAACTTCCCCAAGGTAAATGGAATATGGCACAGTCCTCCTGGTTTGCAATTTTGCAAGTTCCAATTCCCTTTTCAGTGTTTTTCAACCACTGTGCTGTGGCACACTAGTGTGCCTTGAGAGATTATCAGGTGTGCCCTGAGAAATTACCCAATTTCACCTAAATGGTCTAAAAAGCAGCTATGTGTTTATCCAAACAGGTCCCAGTGAAAGACAATAAAATTCCTTCATGTGTTTATCTGCTTTCTATTCAAGAAGCTTTGACAAGATGGATTTTATATTAATTATATGGACTTTAAAAAAAACAAAAAAACAAAACATTTTGGTTTGTGGTGTGCCTTGGCTCAAAAAAAGTTGAAAAACACTGCCCTATTAAGTGTGTTGGATTATTTGGTTAGCATGCATGCTAATTGAATGCTAGCATCCAGTTTGCTCAGCTATATTTAATTTGAACAGAATCTATAGACTCTGCAACGATATTTACCATAATTATATAACTTTGTTACATTTTAACCCTCATTTGACTCGTTCCTGGTTATATGTGTCTAATAAAGTGTTGTTTTTATTTTTCAGTTCATTCTGCCAGTCATATGACATGAAGCAGCACTCCACTAAAGTATTCAGAGATATTGTTAACGCCCTGGGATCCTTCATTCAGTCACTCTTTATTGTCCCCAATGCGGGAAATGTGGCTGCTGTCAGTGCGCCTGCTGGTCAGTTTACTTATATAGATATAAGTACTTATGAAACGCATTTTGAAAATGACTTGTTTCAGCGGGAAAACTATTCAAAACAAATCAGAATCTCTTATTTTTCTTATTTAGGTGGCTCGGCTTCAGGGGCTCAGGGCACAGCACAGGGTGGCCCAGGGACTGGAGGTGGCAGTGGTACCTTGACCACCCAGGCTGCATTTGAATACCGAGGTACCTGGATCCCACTAATGACTGTTAGTGTTCAGGGCAGTGCCAAGGCTACATAGTAAGTGTCAGATGTCAACATGGAGTTCAAGACTCAGACTTTTCAGATATAAAATTCAGTTTACACAAACAGTTCCTTCATCTCATTGGCTCTGGTTTCCTTCCCCAGTTTAGAGATGCTGGACAAGGTGGAGCCACCATCCATCCCAGAGGGCTATGCCATGTCAGTGGCCTTCAGTGCACTTCTTGACCTTGTGAGAGGCATCACCTCCATGATTGAAAGGGAGCTTGCCATGGAGGAGGAGGCTGCGGCTGAGTTCAGGGAAGCTCACCCCGACCAGGAGTGGAAGCCACAGCCTGGTAAGAAAAGTCACAGTGGGAGAAACGTCATGATAAACACAAGTTTGGTGTGATAATTTAATAAAATATAAATTCCAGCTGATCCATGACTGAATATAAATGGATAAAGGTGTAATCTGATGAGGTGGAGCAAACTCGATAAATCTTCATTTGGGGAGCATTTGGTTAAATTGCTTTGGTGACATCTGTATACATACATTTCTTTTACAGTATTTTTACTCATTAAAATTCAAGTCAAAAAGGTTTTTTGTGGTTAAATGTAGCTGTTATTACCCCTAGTTGTCATTCATAAGCTTTGTGTCTTTCACAGTTTCATACAAGATAAGACAAATATAGTCCAAAGCAAAATGAAGTGGTCTAACTGCAAGAAGAACTCAGTAATAGTTTGTTTCTGTGTGTCAGAAGCCCACTTGGTGTGGGAAGAGATGGTCGGTGCCTGCTGGTGTGGTCTCCTGGCCGCCCTGTCTCTGCTGCTGGATGCCAGGTAAAATTCTCTTATCTTTTTTCCTACATTTAGTAGTTTGCATATATTGTTACTCCATACTAAATGTCACTGAACCGTGAATGTTTTCTACTAAATTTTGAGGCGAAAATGTTTCATTTATGGCTGCAGTCTGGTAAAAATAACTCACAGGAATTGCGTCTGTGCTGTATCCAACAAAGACGTTTAGATTGAATATTTTATGAGGAAAATATTGTTAAAATGTAGTTTATCTACATTTAACCTAAAGATTGAATGAATGTGTTTTTTCTGTTTGCATATTAAAATATCATTTTCTATCATTTTATCATGTTTTCAATTTGCCTTTCTTTCCTCTTGTCATGTGTCTTCAGCACGGACGAGGCAGCCACAGAGAACATCCTAAAAGCTGAACTGACTATGGCGTCACTGTGTGGTCGTCTTGGGATGGTGACTCCTCGTGACGCCTTCATCACAGCCATCTGCAAGGCCTCTCTGCCACCACATTATGCCCTTACTGTTCTCAGCAGCAGCGCTGCCAACCTCTCCAGTAAAGGTACAAGCACTGTAGTTTCCAGTTGAGAACAGCTCTTAAAGATCTAAGATGAACCTCACAGATTATATTGAATCATTTTGTGCACAAGTGCTTCACCCACATGTACAGTAACTGTTACACATGCAGGGGAAAGGGCTAAAAACACCTGGCACTGCAAAAGCTGCTGAGTCTCTCTCAACAACCTGGCCTCTGGTTATGTTATATAAATGAGCACTCCTAATCTCTCACGGTTTTATGTGTTTAACATGTAAACTTTTGGCATGCTTCCCTGTCCCCGTTTCCCTGCACCTATTGCAGTAATCCATAAGTCTTCAGTGTGCCCTTTAATTACAAACACAGAGGAGACTGTGTCTCGGGACTGCAGACAAACACACAGCTGCTCTCAAACAAACAGTTCAGACGCTTTCAATTTGCATATCATCTTGGAGAGCAGACGAATTGGGTCTTGACTCGTGTCAGATGTTTGCCTTAGAGTTAATTAAGAAAGCTTTTCTTGCATGTCATAAACCTGCAACGAAACCTGTTTGTGGGTATTACCGAGCCTCATCTAAAGATTTAACTACTGTGTGCTCTCCTCAGCGTACTCCATCCAGGGCCAGAGCGTGCAGATTATCAGCCCATCCAGTGAATCTCATCAGCAGGTGGTGGCTGTAGGGCAGCCACTCACCGCCCAGCCGCAGGGCACTGTGGTGGTAAGGATGCAAACACAATGTTTTCTGTTCTGATTCATGTAGAAGTTTGCTCAATGCAAAACTCACAAGCATTTGCTAATCAATAGAAATGATTCTGTCTTCCATAAAGGAGAGGAAAAGTTGCAAACCGACTGACAAACTGTTTTCATCTGTCCTTTAAAAGTTTAGTCCAGGACAGGCAGCTTGATTTTGAATTGAAGACAGAGACGGAAAAGGGTGGACCTGAGCAATGTTGATCCTGGAGTTAGTTTCCCAAAGTTAAAGTTAATTTACACAAATTAGTCAAAGTATGTGTTTCTGGAAAATATTAGTTTTGTCTGAATAATGACCATTCTATCTAAGCAATGTCATATTTGCTGGCAAGGCTCAAAATACCGCATGTGTGTGTGCACGTTTGTGCATGTAAAATTGGAGCATTGAACCTAAGTTTTGACAGCATCTGCACCTGGTCCAATATGAAAACTTGCATTGTTGCCAACTTAGTAATTCTGTTGTTATATTTATCAAGTATTCAGACCCCTCCAGCGACCCTTTTTTGTTTTTTAAGCGACAGCTTCATTAAATTTTTCCTTCCAGCTGTTCTCATACCAGGAAATGTTTACCTCTCTAGACTAAAAAGGAAATGCGTGTACTCGAAGCCCCCACTGACTGATCAATCCTGTCGTACTATCAGAGATTGTCTATTAATGTAGATTGTTGATAAAAAACATTTTAAAGTTAAAACCTGCTGATTGAAACTTTCTGTAGGTTGTTTAAAATATGGCTGGGCATGTTGACACATCATCGTTTATTTGATGGATTGTTTAGCGCTGGCATTTATTTTATCACACCACAAAAACATCACTTTTTTTTATTTAAGTTTCAAAATTTGTCAAATAACTTCTGCACAGGCTACACAAGTCATTGCCTTGCCATCAGATGTCACTTTTTCTTCTCATACCATGACGGGTTTTTTATGAGAAAATGCTGAATTCTAGATTAATGAAATATTTACACAAGTTTTCAATCTTTACTTTCTCCTGAAACATCATTTCCTCCCTCACAGTATCGAGGATCTGAGATTATAATCCTGCCTTTTGTCTGTTCACCAGGGAAACACACCTGATGGCTGAAAAGCACCACCAGATATTATTCCTTCAGTGTTTAGAAGGAAGGGAGCTTTACACGGCTTTGACATTTATTTTGCCGACTTGTTACTTATTAACTGATAAATCCTAAAATTGTATAATTTTTTGTCATAAATCTTTTATTTCATCACACAAATATTTCCATTTAGATTGGCAATAAATATTTGAATTACTTCCATATAAAGAGAATAACTGTTTTGAATCATTGAATTTTCATTGCCCAGAACTATTAAATAACTAAACCCTGCTTTAAAAAAACACACTTTTACATGTGTGGCTTAGGTTTTCCAAATTTTATGTAAGACTACATTTAAGGTTTCACTTACTTTGGTTGGGAAACTTATCAAATTTTTTTTTCTAGTATTTTTATTTATTTTATTTTTTTTTTACAATGTGAACCAGTGCACGTTCCCAGGGAAAATAAAATGCTAACCAGTTTGTGTACAGGATTATGGATAATTAAAACCACATATAAAAATCCAGACACCTTTTCTCTAAAGGCTCCACAAACAGAGGGACAGTGCTTGTTAACAAGGCAGGTGAGGCAAGCCTGCATCTCAATTTCCCCTGGGTGCCATAACATTTCTCAATGTATGTACAATAATGTTGACCTTTAATTGCGCTGCCATCTGAATATTCCCCACAGTGATATTAACATATTTTTGGCTATTAGCATTTTATCTTATGCTCATGTAAGTCTCCCCAACTTTTTATTACTGCAGTGTAGTTTATATAGTTGCAAACAACTTCATTCTTAACTAGATTATATTACATAAATTATATATACATTTTAGGTCTTTTGCACCACATTAGTTGTATGTTTATGGACAAATTCAAATGCTAAATACTTGTTCATCTATGCACCAAAGGATTCTGTAAATAAGTGTTTGTTTCTTTGTCAGCTGACCGCTAAGAACATCCAATGCATGCGAACCCTGCTGAACTTGGCCCATTGCCACGGTGCCGTGCTGGGCACCTCCTGGCAACTCGTACTGGCTACACTCCAGGTACTACAGACACCTAGTAAAACACATTTGTTTGTAAGCATAAAAATATGAGCATACAGTTACATCATTCGGCAAAGGACACTTATATTTATTACATTTATTCATTTCTAAAAGCATGCATGCACATTTATCAGAAACTATGTAACTGCTAAGTAATATATGTAGATTTATATAGATACACATACTCCTGGCTGGATAAAAGTAGTCTAATTTTTACTCCTTTTCCTGATGTTGCTTTAATTTACTTTAGTATTTTTTCTTCTCCCTTAACTTCTTATTTTCACTTCCAGCATTTAGTTTGGATTCTGGGGCTTAAACCAGGGGTGAGTGGTGCTCTGAAACCTGGCCGAGCAGTGGAGGGACCCAGCACGGTGAGGGTTTTTATTTTACTTAAACTTTATTTAATCTTGTAAAAGTGGATTGTGTTATTTATGGTTTAGTTTTTTTTTCTTTATTTTAGTTTTATTTTAATGCACATTTAATGCATTGTTTTTGTTTTAACTGAAACATTTACATTTTGTCTTTAGCATGCTTTTTGTCGGAGGCTTTGAGCCAATAGTCTGTTTTTGTGTCTGGCCCGTACAGGTGCTGACCACAGCCGTGATGACGGACCTGCCCGTCATTTCCAACATCCTATCCAGACTATTTGAGAGCTCTCAGTAAGGATCAGTCCATCCGCATATAAAAAATAGAAATAAAAAGTAACTCCATGTAGGAAATCCAACATTAACTGAGCTAATGTTAAGAACGCCATAAGTCTTCATCTTCACTTCATCAATGGTTCAACGTTATCGTTTGCTGCACTTTTGGTGTTCATTAATAACCATTCGTGTCCTGAGGACTTGGAGACTGAATCCATTCTGTGCTGGTTTTGAGGCTTGATCCATCTGGATTGTGTTTTTCAGATAACTTGCAGATTACTCTTTGTTTTTAACATTTAGCTTTCAGTAAAATAAACATTTTTATTGTTCTGTAGGTACCTGGATGACGTCTCGCTGCATCATTTGATCAATGCACTCTGCTCCCTCTCCCTGGAAGCCATGGAGATGGCTTATGGAAATAACAAGGTATCATGTTTCAACACAGCTATTTAGGATTTTTCTGTTTTTGATTTAAGTGTTAAAAATTGTTTTACACCCAGAAATCAACAAGAGGTTTTTTTTTGTTTGTTTGTTTGCCTTGCAGGAACCCTCTCTGTTTGCTGTTGCCAAGCTACTGGAAACTGGTCTAGTCAACATGGACAGAATAGAGATCCTGTGGCGACCGCTGACAGGCCACTTGTTAGAGGTAACTTCTTACAGCTAATGCTCTCAAACTATGTTAATAATGATTTAAATTATGTCCACTCAAATGCAGAAGAAAAATAAAAGTGAAACTCTAAATTAAAGATTGTGCAAATTTTTTGCCAAAGTTATATAAAGCTGTACTTTAATATTTAAGATTAATATAGTTTTAATTTACAGAATAAAATGTTTAGCTTTACTTTTTCTAAAGATGACTCTTGACAGCTTGTGCACTACTTAGTTTTTCATTCCATGTAGAAATATCCAGTTAGTAACAAAATAAAAGTTAGTAGAAATACCGGTTAGTAACGAATGCTGGAACAATGGCTGAAGGTGCAGTAGCAGGTGCAGTTGCTCTCCAATGCAGATGAGTCCGGCATTCAGAACCTTGTGTTCCCTGCTTACTTCTTTAAGTTTAAAAGCTGGTATAGTGATGTGGAGAATTGAAAACAGCTTAAATCCACATTGACACAGTGCAAGAAACATCCAGGCAGATAGATGATGCTGGAACACGGATTGCCTTCGGTAGGAGGCACAGAAATATCCGGCTTTAAAGCTCAGTCATCAGTAAGGTTTTTTACCGTAACAGCAAGATTTATATAACATCCTCAAACAACATTTACCCTTTTTTTTTAACAGAACGTGTCTTATGAAAGGCCAGACATCATACTTAAAATACCTTCATAAAAAGACTCATCTTTTATATGTCTTTAATAGTGTGTTTGAAGTTTTTCTTCACATTTTCTTTATTTCTCCCCTTTTTTGCACACCTGTTTGTTTTGCAGAAGGTAAGTTCAGATTCTGTCCTCCATAAACATCAGCTTCCTCTTCTCTTCTTCCTCAATCCAATCTGTTCCCCTCTCCTTCAGTCTGACAAATATTTGTCAGTGTCAAATGTGTCTACAGTGTGTTCGCTTCGCTATCATTGTTTTGATTTTTCATTATTGTTTGCAGTTATTCTATGTAAAGCCTTGATTTGTCACAAAAGCTAAATCCAAAGCTGCACCTGCTTTGATAAAGTGCTAAATATTTTCAAATGTTCCTTCTCAGTGCTTTTGTATCGTAAAGAAATTAGTGCTGTCACCTTTACAATGTCTTTATACATTGTTGTTTGAAATAAAATGTGAAGATTTGAGTGGATGCAAAAGGATTCACATGACTCATCTGAGCTCTGGACTAAAATCTCTTTGCATTTAGAAATGTAAAGTCTGATGCTCCAGACATGAAAACAAGTATGTTTGGTTTTTCTTCATTTTGAATTGCATAGGACTCTACTGTGCTTACCCTCACCACTCCTCATGCATCCATGTTTCCAAGTCTCTACTATGCAGTTTCTCTTCTGCTATGATCAATAAAAAACACTGCATCTGCATCAGATCTGTCACTCCACACATGTTTCTGCGTTGGTGTTTTCTGAAGGTGTGGTGGAAAATACTCTGGTCTTGAGAAGTTGTAATACATCTAAGAGTCAACTGTCTTCTTACAATGAACATTTTATTATAAACTAATACAAGCACACGCTGGAGCTTGGAGAGAGAACTCTCTCTGCAGATGCTGAAGTAACACCCGATTATAAACCATGCTTAACTCCTCCTAGTTGCTGGGCAGACCACAGAAAACAATCATTCTCTCCTCCAAAGCTAAACTGAGCTCACTAAGCATCAATCACTCACTATATTACTTTATTGCCTTTAACCTTTAGACAACTGGTCAACCAAGCAGCTGACAAAAACAGATGCCCTGCAGGAAACTCTTCCTGTCTCAGACTTTGTCTGCACATTCCAGACAAGGATCATATGACTTAAAGAAAGCTTTGTGCATAGACACAAAACACAGCAGGATCACAGCAAATCAATGCATATATGTCTAATACTTAATACAAACCAAACTCATAACAATTTTCCCCAACAAAGGTCTGCCAGCACCCAAACTCCAGAATGAGAGAGTGGGGGGCTGAAGCATTGACGGCATTGATCAAAGCAGGGCTTGCCTACAAACATGACCCTCCACTGGCCCAAAATCAGGTTGGTATGACCAGAAAACCAGAAGCTGTAGCTTTGCAAACACTGTCACTTCCTGTAACCGATAGACGAAACCGCGCTGGGGCTTATCCATATGTGGGAAACGAGTTCAAATTCATGCATCGTATTGTCGGCTTTCATGGACCAGTTTTCCTAAAAGCGTTTACATGTTTTTTTAAACAATACTTCAGATTTACTTTTAACAGAAAAATTTTTTTTGACAAAAAAGCAAAAGGCTTTTTGTCAAAAATTTTGTCTCAGTCTGGATCTAATTGATCATTTTGATTAAGATTAAAGTTTAGATTTTGAATATAATAATTGTGTCCAATGCACTGTTTTAGTAGCATCCTTTATCGAGTAAAATTACATGTTTGCAGATTATTGCCCATTAATAAGTCAATCCCTTGCTTCATCTTTCTCAAAGCGGTTGCAGCTTCTGTTGCTGAACCCCCTGAAGGAGTTGTCCAATGTGCTGCACGCTGACATTCGGCAAAAGCAGCTGGAGTGTGTCCTGCAGATCCTGCAGAGTCAGGGTGATTGCCTGGGGCCCGGCTGGCCTCTTGTTCTGGGTGTTATAGGAGCTATCCGCAATGATCAAGGGTGAAAAGCTTTCCATTTTAACACGAACCATGTGTTTTATCTGCCAAATATTTGACTTATTTAAATACTTTCACCACCACTTCTGTCTATAGATAATTATAAAGACTGAATTGGTTTTTGTTCCTGTTCCTCTTCAGTGAGTCATTGATCCGAACAGCCTTTCAGTGCCTGCAGTTGGTGGTGACGGACTTCCTCCCTACCATGCCTTGCACGTGCCTCCAGATCGTTGTGGATGTCGCCGGCAGCTTTGGCCTTCAGAACCAGGAGCTCAACATCAGCCTCACATCCATCGGCTTGCTGGTGAGATAACATGTCACACGCTGCACACAGGCAAAGGTCCTGCAAGTGGTGTCTGCGTGTAAGGATAAAGGTAAATTAGCAGGTGTGAATGGTGGTAAGATGAGAAACACTCATTTTAACTATCAGATGTTTTCTACATTTTGTTTGATTTTTCAAAAAAAACACTTCACTGATATTTCATAGATGTAATGCAGCACATTCCGGCTGTGCAAAAATCTTATATTGATCTATGGTTGGCTAAATTATTCCTTTTTAGTATTGCTTGTCTGATTATTTTACTTTATGGTAATAGATGGCAAAATAGATGGCCTTTCTCCAACTTACACCCCCGCTCTCCTCGTCCTTCTCAAACTTTACTTGTCAGTGGAACATTTCCGACTACTTCTTCCAAAGAGGCGAAGCCATCACGCAGGAGCTGGAGAGAGAGGAGGAAGCACTACAGAAGCAGGCCCAGGAAAGAGGAGAGACCCTCAACAGGCCCTTCCACCCAGCCCCTCCTTTTGACTGCCTCTGGCTGTGCTTGTACGCCAAGCTGGGCGAGCTGTGTGTCGACCCGCGACCTGCTGTGCGTAAAAGCGCCGGGCAGACGCTGTTCTCCACCATCGCTGCCCACGGCACCCTGCTGCAGCAGCCAACATGGCACATCGTAGTCTGGAAGGTAATAGGCTGAATTCATTTTTATTTGATTTATTTAGGTAGAATTTGATCCAAATGTGTTTTTAGATATATGTATTTTTAAAGCATGAGTATAAGTTAACTTTTGGTATCATGGTGCCCCATAGGTATTGTTCCAGCTTCTAGACTGCGTTAGAACGTCTTCCACTACAGCAGACAAGGAGAAGATTGAGTCTGGTGGTGGAAATATCCTCATCCACCACTCACGCGATACTGCTGAGAAGCAGTGGGCAGAGACATGGGTGCTGACGTTAGCTGGAGTGGCACGCATTTTCAACACCAGGCGATATCTCCTTCAGCAGTTAGGTAAGCCTGCAAGAATTACAATGTGACACTTTGGCTTGAATGAACTAGTTTAGCCAAAAAATGACTGTGTTCAGAAGGTTTTTTTTGTCCCTTTGACGTATCATTTTGCTGTGTATCATCAGGGGATTTCTTCGAGGCCTGGGAGGTCCTGCTGAACCACATTCAGTCAGCTGCTCTTAGTAAAAATAATGAGGTCTCTCTGGCCGCGCTCAAGAGTTTTCAAGAAATTCTACAGATTGTTACGCCTGTTAAAGACTCGGACAAAGCAGGAGATGCCCTCGCCGCCATGGGCGTCCCCCCAGTCCTCATCGATCCCCTCTCGGCATCTGGTCCTGGAAGACCATTGGTGCGGTCAGACTCACTTGTGGAAAGGTTGACGAGGTACAACGGGGCGGAGTTGCAGGCCCCACCACCAGGAGAGGAGTCTGCATTAGAGGACTCAGCGTTGTGGTGGTCTGCGTGGAACACATGGTATCGAACGGGAACGGACAGCACAAGGCCACCGAGCGGCCCGACAGAGAAGTTCTCGTTCATCCCCAGCCAGCCGTTCCTCACAGCTTTGATACAGATTTTCCCAGCACTCTACCAGCACATCAAAGCCAACTTTAGCATGGAGGATCTGAAAAAGCTCGGAGTCATCCTCCATGGGGCCGTGTCAGTGCCGATCAGCAGCGACGCCTCGCCCTTCATCCTCCCCTCCTACACTGAGGCAATACTCACCAGTCTGCAGGAAGCTGTACTCACAGCTCTGGATGTTTTGCAGAAGGTGGGAGAACAAATGTGAATAATGTTGATAAATGAAGTGTCACGTTGACCTGTTGGTGAAAAGTCAGTAGCATGTGAGCATCTATTACTTAAATCCTATAATGAAACTGTAGATGCTGGTAAGCAATCCAGTCTAAAGGGATGTCTTCTGATTACATTTATTTTCTCTTTTAACCAAAGTTCCAAAATGAAGTTGTATATTGGTAAATGTTAAAAGTGAGTTCTTCTTCTTTTCTATTAATTCAGCTCAGGCAGTAATGTCTGTTTGCAAAAATATGCAGTCCCGCAGTGGATGACAGCAGTGTTTGTTCCTCCGTTCCCTCCCTGCTGTAGGCCATCTGTGTGGGCCCAGAGAACCTGCAGGTCATGTACCCAGCCATCTTTGAACAGCTGCTACTTTTCGTGGAGTTTTCCTGCAAGCCTCCTCAGTACGGCAGGATGGAAACCAAACACGTGGCTAACGCCAAATACAACCAGGTACGAAATTCGATTGACCACTTTAGCCTGTAAAAACTTATTTTGTATGTATGAACAAATCCTGAATGGACTGTTGTTTTTCACAAATCAAATTTCCTCAACCACCTGTTTGATCTTCATTTAAAAAAAAAAAAAAGAAAAAGAAAAATTCACCTCCCTTTTATGTGTTCTCCCTGTGAAACCAACAATATGAAATGAGTCAGATCCTTTTTCGACCCCCGTCAGAAGCCCAAAGCTATTTCCTCCTCAAGTTCCCTTCCTCATTCATCTTTTTGCCAGCAAAATGCCAGGAGAATATTTCACCACTGTTAGGTTACAACTCGTGTTATATTCACTTCAAGAAACCTATGCAGTTGGAAGTAAAATAACTGAATCCATAAAGAGAGAAAAAAAATTAACATAATGATGTCTTCTTGTTTCCTTTTGTTTGGAAATCTACAAGTAGCCTGTCAACAGTTTATCAGATCCAGCAGATGCTGCAGACTCTTCCTGATTCGTCTGGTACACTGGTCATCCTGGCAGCTTTTAATCCTGCATGTGGGGTGCAGACTCAGCTGTACATTTTTGTTGGTCTGAATGTGTTTAAACTGTTGGATTAAGATGTCCAAACAAAGTTCCCACCCAACCAAACAGATGTTGGGTGGTCTTTAGTTCCTCTCTGGATTTCATCCATTGTTAGACTGCCTTCAGTGTCCCTGGTGGTAGCGTTGACCCGTCCCACCTTCGGAGTCGGGGGGGAGGACAAAAAAAATAAAAAACCAGAACTGACAACCACTTCAGACTCGACACAACTTTAAAAACAGCAGTTTAATTGCAGTCTTCTTTCATTCTGTTTCTTGGAACGACTTGCTGGATAACCGTTTTAGATCCAGCTGTTTGCACCGGTGAGTTCCATCATCTCCTTAAGCCCCATCTATAGTTGTACTAAGCTGTGCTGAATGGTGATGACCTACCCTCTGCGGCAGACGAGAAATCGGTCCGCATGGTAGGCTCTCGCGTCTCATCTGCGTCTCTCACTCACTCCATGCTGCCCTCCCCCACCCCTCTGCCTGCCACTAACTGGTGGTTATGCCTTTGTGTGCACAGTCCCTGTGGAGTTCATTTTCAGTTGACTTTGTGATTTCGGTGATGTTCATACGCACAACTTTGGTTCTGTTAATATTCCTTAAAGGCACACTTTGAAGAACTGAGAAATTTGTCTAGCTCTAACACTGTGGTACTAATAAGCCTGACACACCTTGCTGCAAACTAGTCTTTAGTAACTTGAAAATCGTGTGTACCTTAAAGTGTGCCTTTAAAACTTGCTTTCAATGGATCTCTGCCAATTTTAGGCAAATTGTTCTCAAGATTTGTTTGACTAATTCCAGTTTTGTTTAATCTTCTCATCCCCACAGGCAGAATGGGTTGCCTTAAACTATGTGCCCTTTGCGGAGCGCTCTTTGGAGGTGCTGGTGGACCTGTACCATAAAACAGCGTGCCACAAAGCTGTCATCAATGAGAAAGTTCTGCAGAATGTAATCAAGGTAGCTTTATGGTTTCCATGCTTACAATGATGCAATATTTGGACTTGACTTATCATTACTTATAAAATTGAGAGGGGGTGTTATGAATTCAGATTTACTTTGTACATAGAATTTCTGCAAATGATCATATTTGGAAGTTTTTATGCAAAAAGCCCACAATAAATGTGTTCTTTTAAATTCACTGTGTGAGTTTGTCCACCGGCCTCTGGGAATGTTTAACTTTGCTTCTTCCTGACCTGACCATATTGATCTGCAGGATAGCGCCCAGCATTATGCAAAATCTAAATGCTCCTGGTGCCTAATATAAACCCAAACTTTTTCCAGAAAGTAGGTTCTCAATAATCCTAATTCTGTTGATCTTATGCCCTGAAAAGTCTTGGTTTCCAAAAGCTTTTCTTTTTCAGTTTTAACAACTGCATGTAACTGCTTTTTTTTCCATATTGTGTTTCCTCTTCAATGCCAAACTGAATATAGTTGATTTGCCAAGAAGCTATTAAGATGTTTCCCTTTAGACGTATCCAACTGTTGCTCCCAGCCTGTGTTGGCTCCTGAGTGATAAGGGTAATACTTGTTAAATCTGGACTTGGGAGCCCAGCTGTGCTTGGAAAAGAGGACTTTGTCATAAAAAGACTCTATTACTTTTTCTTTCCATTGTGACAGTTAAAAATGACACAGATGGCTGCAATAATATCCTAAAATGCCATTTCTATATTAATCTATGAAGTTGAATTGTTTCACGTCGAGTAATGTGTGATATCAGGAAAGGCGCAACATTTTTGGGTACATTTATTTCAATCATTCCTCACATTTCTGTCTTAACATTTTATGTGGACATATCTTCTTGTTTTTGCCCTCTAGACCCTAAGAATGCCCCTTGGCTTGAAGTATGCTTGTCCATCAGAAAGCACGTGGAAGCTCGCCGTTTCCTCTCTGCTGAAGGTGCTGTCTATCGGACTGCCGGTCGCACGTCAGCATGCCTCGTCCGGGAAGTTTGACACGATGTGGCCTGAGTTGGCCAATGCCTTTGAAGACTTTCTTTTTACCAAAAGGTACTTTTTTTGTTAGAGCAATGATGCTAAATCTGTTACAAAACCAGAAGACAAAATAAACTGTTTTCCTGTTACAGCACTTCCCCAGACAATCTGTCCATCCAGGAATTTCAGAAGAATGAAGCCATTGATGTTGAGGTAAAGATCACTTTGAGGCATTCAGAAATTCGGGGTGTAAGACAATATTGATATGTTGAAATATCGCAATATTTTGTGACGTTATGATATCGATATTCAAAGGCACTGTTAGCGATTTTTGGGACAGTTTCCTTACCAATAAATGCTGGTGAAAAAAATTGCAATATGTCATCCTGCTTATGGTATCGCCATATATCGTATCATTACCTCTGTATGGTGATACGCATCATTTCACCAGGTCCTTGCCAGTACACAACCCTGCCAGAAATATGCCTAATATGTGGAGTTTTCTCACATCTGTAGTGTGTCGTCTTTGTTTTAGGTGGTGAAGCTCATCAGCACGGAAATTTTACCTTTTGCCAACTTCATCCCCAAAGACTTTGTTGGCCAGATCATGACTATGCTTAATAAAGGTTCCATTCACTCCCAGTCTCCATCATTCACAGGTAATATACTCCTGAGGCTGCAACTGTGTCGAAATCTTACTCTGTAACCAAAAGAATTTCCCTGTACTTCATATCTACTGTGACGTGTCTTGTCTGGTTCAGAAAGTTACTGAAGTCCTTTCACCGTAAATCAGTTCAGCTAAAATCCAACATGGAACTGGTTTTCTCTCAACAGAAGCTGAGATAGATGTTCGGATGAGGGAGGAGTTTTCCAAGGTGTGCTTCGAGACCTTGCTACAGTTTTCTTTCAGCAACAAGGTGTCCACCCCACAGGAGGGCTACATCTCTCGCATGGCGCTCTCTGTGCTCCTCAAGCGCTCCCAGGATGTTCTCAGACGCTATGTAGAGGATGAGCGGTTGAGTGGACGCTGCCCTCTGCCAAGGTACAACTCTTTTTACACATTAGAGCATTGGGGAAGCATGTTTGACAGATCAGGAATTCAGATCCTCTAATCATGGACAGATGTAGAGATATAGATATAGAGATGTTAGGCCAAGACCACCATAGCACTAAGCAGGCTGTAAATATGCTAATTGGGGTCACTCTTACAGAAAAGATAATTTGGGTTTCAGATGTTTAGAGTTTGCACATATTGTATGTATGAGGGCACAATAGATGGAAAAGTCATAGATTGCATTGTTAGAATTTTAAAGTGGAACTATTATGTGCATTTCAGGCTAATTTATTTTTATTTCTGAGCCCAGAAGGGCTGGGATTGATGGAGTTATTGTCACAAATCGCTTTATTTACTTCAGACCGACCCTCTCCGTAGGCTGTCAGATCAGGCTGTGGGCAAAACGAGTGGGTTGAGACTCTTCTACATTAAGCCCCGCCTCCCGCCACTGCACTACATCAGTAGCGCGCACCGCACCTGCTTTCGCCGTCATTGTAACATCTCATAAACAGAAGGATTAGGCTAATATGAACTCAATAAAAAAACTAAATACAATGTTAACACACAGCATACAGCCCTACATGTTGGAACCTGAATCAGACCCTGAAAACGAAGTGGAAAACAGCAAGGAATGCAGCAGGATGTCTCTCTTTGGTAAACTCACCAGCCATCATTGGAAATAACTTTATCCGACGTTTTCCACCCGCCTGATGTATTTGTACATGCCCTTGTTAACCAGTTGAAGGTAACCAATCACCGAACCTTATCCTCCGGGACGTCACAAGGATTTCCAAGTAAAAAAAACTCTCTAAAACGTCGCGTTTTTTGTCGCCATGGAAACCGAACGGAGAGGTCGCTGGAACTCAAACTCAAACATGCGTTTAGGTGATAAAAAATAGTGGCGTTCACATGTCTGATGAGGATTCAACACTGTAACACTGTAGAAAGCTCAGAGAACTTGAAATACCATAATAGCACCCCTTTAAAAGTTACTTTGATCTGATCCAACAGAAAAAGTCAGATCTCGATATGAATCATGCAGTGCATTTTCCATAAGAGTGCACACCACAACCACATCCAGACAATCAGTCACCTCTTTCCCAAATTTGTGACCTCGCTGTCAACAAGAAAATAAATTAGATTCAAAGTGCTGTAGTTAAGACTCTCTGCTTTTCCTTTTTCCCTTCTCTGTTTTGTGTCCTTTGATCTAATTCTATTATTTCTTGACATTTTAGGCAACAGGTGACAGAGATTATATTTGTATTGAAAGCTATCAGCACTTTGATGGACTCCCTTAAAAAGACGCAGCCAGAAAACGGTAAGTCTGAAAATGTGTCGTTTATGAAAGAAATCTGTAAAAGCCAAAATGTCATAGTGGGAAGTGCAATAACTGGGACCAGTTTGCAGAGATTTACCTTTAATCTTAGAAGAAGTATTTATGTTTCAAACAAGGTCATTTACAGAAAGGGATTTTTTGTCTGTCTGTAATGAAGTATGACCTCTTTAAATTAAATTTTTGAAACGCCCTTGAACATGTTTGTATTATATTACACTTTATTTAGAGCTAAACTCATTTCCACATGCCTGTGGGAATTCCATCAAAAGAAATGATGGAATTCCCATCAAGAACATAATTTCTTTTATTGCCCTCTGTTAAATTCATAATCTTGTCCCCCCCCACCCCTGCTCCTTTTTGATATCCATTCTCATCTTGCTGTCCTTTTGTTTACTGCCTGCAGTGGATGGTAACACGTGGGCTCAGGTGATCGCCCTGTACCCCACACTGGTAGAGTGTATTACATGCTCATCGTCTGAGGTGAGCTCAGCCCTGAAGGAGGCCCTGGGACCCTTTAAAGACTTTATGCAGCCACCTGTCTCAAAAGTCCAGAACGGAGAATCGTGACCAGGCTTTCTTTCAGCTCCTCTTCTTTCTTTTTTTTTTTTTCTTTTTTAAATGAAGAAATCTTGAATCTTTATTCCTGTTCCCAGGCACTTCCCAAGTGCTTGGACATGAACTCTACGTGAGCTTCATCTACAGTGACGTTGAGCAAACCGCCAACGAGGTTGCCTCAGACCACATCAGTGACCCTGAACTTCATATGCATCATTGTGTGCTTCTCATGTGAACTGATGACGCATTTGCGCCCCCTCCCCAACCCCTCCATTCTCATACAGACTGACTGCAATCGCCTGTTAACTACAAAAGATTAAAAGAAAAATTGCAGTGTTGCCTCTGGGTTTTTGTTTGTTTTATTCTCCTGAAGAAGCTGCATCAATGTACAGTGTGTGGTGACTGTGTTGATGATGTAATTAATTTAAAAAAAGAAACTGAACAAAAAAAAAAAAAAGGCAAAAACTGGGGCTTTATTGATCATAAAAATTAACACTTAGATTTTTGCAACATTCTCAACAGTCAAGATTTTATGCAAAAAGAAAAAATCTTACTGTAGCATTCCATGTCATCTTCAGCCAGCCACCTGAGAAAGGATGTACGTACATGTCTGTATGAAATAAATGGGACAGTTCAACAATCAGCTCTGTGCCATGTGTCCTTAGTTACCATGCATGCTGGGTTATCTTCAGCAAGGAACTCTGAGTTGACTGATCTATCTAATGATCTGTATCGTTGGCTACTTGATCATTCTGTCAAACTGGCCATGGTGCCAAGCACTCACTTACAAACTAATGCTAATCTGAAAAATGTATAAACTCAATGTTTGTAAAAGAATTTTAAGTACCCGTTGATGGCGTTAGACTTTATAGGCAGTACACATTTGTTCCTCTTTTTAAGGTATATGGTTACCATTAGTCTCCCACTCAATCCAATCTCCTTTGGTCATGATATTTAACCTACTGCTCATTTTTGCAGAAGATATCTTTTTCATTTCGGGATCAAGCACTATCCATCATCTAGCCCTTCAGTCGGTGTTAAAGGCCATTTAGGTTGCTAGATGAACACTACACCTTAATCTCAAGGAGAGTTATTTTACATCTGCAAAGCAGAGGGTTCGAACCAAATGGAGGAACTAAGATCATCTACTCTTTTGTCCTGTAGACTGCCTCATTTTTGTGGACCTTACCTGGTATTTTCTCAAAAACCCTGAGAACAATCAGCTTGCTGAATGGGAATCATTACATTGTCATAGAAAAAGAAACATGCTTAACCAAACATACTTCTAAGTACAGTCTGTTTACAATAAATCAGCTTGATAAAAAATTGTTTACAACACACTTAAGTGCAATTCCTTGACTGAAATAACAAATCAGAATGGATTAGTTGAATTTACACTGGTAGCATGATGGAAAGGGGCAAAAAAAGAACTTTGTTTAATGAATTTCCCTCCAGAATTAATTAAATATTTCCATTTAGGTCAGAATAATTATATCTGAAGATTGCTTTTTTTCATAACGGACCCAATACCTTACAGTGAAATAACCAGATCATCAGGGGATGATAAGATGTATTCTACACATAGAAGCTCAAACATCAGATAGCCAAGTTCAAGTGTGTGCAGCACATAATGTATGTCTATATGATGTTTTTCATCAACAGTAACACAGTCTTGATTATAATGTAGCATTTATACAGCGTTATTTCATCAACTGTTGACTGGTGATATTTGTCTGTCGAAACTGTTTATCTTTTATGAAGTAAAAGCAACTAGATGTGACTACTAAGCAAAGATTAACAGCCAAGTATGCTGAAGAAACACTGATGACTGGTTTGGTTCAAATTTAGTTTGCTCTTGTTTTCAGTAAAATGCTATGTATTAAAGACGAGAGCCAAGGGTCATCCTAAGTATTTAAAAAAAAAAAAAAAAACTACTAGTTTACTACCTTTTTGCATTAGATATTCCCTTTTAGCTGTAATAATTCATATTTCCTAAAAAATCAAGACCACTAAAAAAAAAAAAAGTCTCATTTGCATGTGCCACCGTTTTCCCAGTCTGGGCTCCTGTCTGGCCACCCATCCGCGACTTTCTACATCCGCCCCTGATGGTTAGCGGATAAAAACATTGTCTATTAATGATTGTCTGTTTCCATACATTCAAAGGCCTGTTGTTGGTGGCTTTTCTGAATTAATCTGTCTTGTTCAAAGCTCGTGTTTGTTCAAATGGAAAGAATTCCACAAAAACGATATATTACTGTACAAATATTTAGTATTGCATTGCAGAAGTAAAATGTAGTAATTTCTTTAGAACTTAGCGCCGGGGGGGATTTTTAACAGCGCTCTTGCCATGTGGTTACAGTGGGTGGAGTTTGTTTCAGCAGGGGTCCCTCAGAAACAGAACATTTTCTTGTACTATCATTTTGTGCTGCATAGTTAAGCAAACCATAAGAAGCACTGGGAAGTCGTTTTCTCACTCTGGAGGAGGATCTTTTAGCTGTAGCTCTGCAGGTCACATGAGGGGAAAGGAGCGCTCTGTGGGTTGTACTGAGCATACTCTGGTACTGAGCACAAGGAGGATGAGGAGGGGGGAGAGGGCACGTCCTCTTGGGCGGGGTTTCCCTCTTATTTCAAGTCTGCTCAGAGGAAGACATAAGCGGGAGAAGACGGACATCATCGGCTGCGGGGGGAATTTCGCTGTAGTCGAGCACGTTTAAAGATTTTTATCCTCCTCTTCCTCGTTTAGGGCTTCCATTCTCTGACCACGTACTGGGTGAGGTAGTAGTTTGTGCTGTTGGTTGGGTTGAGACACTGCCCGCTATGGAGATGACTGCGCAAGCTACTGCCTTGCTGGTGCTGGTTCCTCCACTTCAGCCGGAGAGAAGAAGAAAAAATAAATGAAAAAGTCCCGCTTTCTTCCCGTTTTGTGGTTTTTCCAGGTAATATAAGCCACTGTGTTATACTCTAGATAATTTTTTTAACTGTAATTTAAATTGAGAAATTATCCTTTATTTTGCATTAATATATCGTGTTTCTATGTGTCTAATAAAATAGTCTGCTTAGAAAAAAATCACTTTCTTGTACGTAGTTTTTTTTTTTTTTTTTTTAAATTACCTAGATAACGTGATATTTTAACTCTGAACGTGGGTTTTTAAAAAGGAAAGGGAGAGAAAACCTTGCTCGCATTAGGTGGTGTACGTGCTGTTCTTTAAACGCACGAGGAAGTCGGTGTAGGTTTCCACCGCCACGCGGGGTGGTGGGCTTTGTAGAAACTAAGCATGTAGGTCAGCACTACTGTTGCTAAGAAGAGACGAGTGACGTGGCTTCTGCTGCTCACAGAGGTGTCCTACAGTACATCTGCTCTGATACACACAAGCTGTCCATGACTCTCCTGGGTGTCTTCTGTTAATAATGCTGCATACCATCAGACCGGTGTGTGTGTGTGTGTATGTGTGCGTGCTCCTTAAAACCTCCACCATGCAGGGCAGGGCACAGCTCATTCATTCAGTCCACTGTTAGCTCGCTTCCCATAATAATCTTCTTATTATGCTAAATCTGGATGGAGTGTGCCAGTGTGGTGTCCAGACAGTCACGCCATATGACCCCTGCAACCGTTTTGAGTTCTGAGGAGGTCAAGGGGCCACAGAGCTGTTCTCGATCAGGCGTTCTCACTTAACCTTTGGAATCCTCCCATGGCTACCCAGCTGCATCTGGCTGCTGCTGCTGCTCTCTGTTGCACATTAGTATGAGTCTCGTGACAGGGGTGGGGACCAGAATGGGTAATGAGCTTTGATTGGCTGAAATTTTGCAGGGTCTACATTCCTGAGTGGAGACCCCTA
Source organism: Telmatherina bonti (assembly GCF_933228915.1). Lineage (NCBI taxonomy): Eukaryota > Metazoa > Chordata > Actinopteri > Atheriniformes > Telmatherinidae > Telmatherina > Telmatherina bonti. Next base: position 23,420,606 of record NC_136620.1, on the reverse strand, counting down.
CACAGCTCAGATGAGAGTGAACCACTTGTTCAGAGGCCAACCAAATTCTGCTTTGACCTTCCAAAAAAAAAAAAAAAAAGTCACATGAAATATTTATGAGTTCACACTTGATATGATAGTTATGCTCATCCTGGGCCACAGCTCTGCCCACTAGCATCTGTGCTGGTATTGCACAATGACTACTCTGGCCACTCATTGACAAGATGCGTGCTGCTTGCAAAGACAGGAGCACTTTTTTTCCATTGCAAAAGACTTCCAAATAAACCCTCAAGGAGACTTGATCTTATTGAGCCTGTTATATAAATGTCCAACAGTGCTATCTCATGTAAGGAATAAAAAGTATTCTCATCTCCAGGGGAAAACCCAACATCATTCATCACATCCTGACTGTAAAGAGATCCAGCCTATGGATCAGCGAGCACCACAGAGGCAGCCCACAATACTTTTTTCCCATCCATCTTGTCGAAGCACTCATTTGAGCTGGGCTGCAGATAAATCATCCTTCAGGCTGCAGAAACCCTAAAGCATTAAATGGAGCCTCTTGTGGAGAAATGTGCCTGCTCAGATGGTTATCTGCCACAGTCTCCCTTTGTTTGAAGTGTTGTTTTTTATTATAGGTTAATGCAGGAAAAAATGAAAGAGCTGTGGATTCTCTCAAATAAAAGCCCCAAACCATGCAGTATTTGTTTATTTCTAAACCACTGCCAATACGTAATTGGGGGGGAAAAAAAAATCACAAATTGTCAATTTGATTATGGCACCATTATTTGGAATGCATCTGAAGAAAATCTTCACATCTTTGCACCATTTTAGAAGAGCCGTCAAGGCGGTGGCCTCTGCTCGCATGTGTTGCATTGCAATAAGATAAGGTGTTGCGTTGCTGTTTGAAGAGATAAGCATCTTATTCCAGGCCCACTCAGCATCTACTTCAGATCTGTCTATGGGTGGGGTGGGAGTGCTGTGACCTTGGAAAAACAAGCCACCCACAGGAACGACTGTGTCATCATTGCCGTCATCCAATCTGGACCACATACACATGTGGAGAGTGGGAGTGGAGTGCCAGATCAGTGCTGGCCTGACTGGAGGAGGATGTGGCGCTGGTCCTGTGGGGACCAGATGGTCCTTCAGCTCCTGCAGAGGACTCAGGAGTGTGAGACTCCCACAAAAACCTGTTATGATCATCAGAATGTGTAAACACATTCATAAATGTTTGCATGTGAGCGATCCTTATTCAACTATATCAATATAGGATTATAAAAAATGATCAAAGCTGATTGAGATCATTGATTAAAAAAATAAAACTGGTAAAAACAATCTACAAGATTAACTTTTCTGAAATGAAGTCAAAGAAATAATCTTCACCTACTAAATGAAGTTCAGTATAAGGATGTGTTCTCGGTAATCTCTTGTCATCGTCACTTCTGCTGTCAAAAATAATTCCGTCCTCAATTTCCACATGGCTGCTATCAACCAATAACCTTTCCTGGTTTCTCCTGGCCAATCAGCCTTTAATCCATATTCATATTAGTGTAATTCTATCACGCTGCTTTTCACTTCTCATTTTGGTTCTCCTGATCCTCTCAGCTCACTCTGCCACCAGCAGCATCTTCGCTCCGACTGGTTCTGTTCATACATCCCTCAGATACTTGCTTAGGTTTAACGGCATTGTTAAAAAAAACAGTTATCCTTGTAGAGAAAAGAAATATGCAGCAGTGTCAGTGAGGTATGGAAAACATATAGTTTAACTCAAGTAAAGTGCCTGTAAATAATGACATCTCCTTTAAGTAATAAATCCCTTTATACTCTTGATTCTCCCATCTTGTGGAACCATGAAAGCTTTTTCCTGCATTTTGAATAACATCTCTGCCCTCACAGGTATGTCAAGTATTTGCTATCACATCACTTCAATAGCACATCAGTTTTGCTGAGGCTATTCAGCATCAAATTACACCCCTGACAGCAGCCACCATGAAATCATTAAACATGCTGTCAGGGCACTCTGCGAACAAAACTCTTCTTCCACACTTTGCTTCAGGAATCTTGACGCGTTCTGTCAGGTATGCCACTGTGACGTTTTCTGTCTTTTCAAGGTCTTTATACTCAAAAATCTGAATATAAACTATGTATGTTTAATTGAATCTAACGGTTGGGGCTCCTTGTGCAAATTGCACATCATTTTACAATCAATGACACTGCAGACAAATATGGAAAAAAGGAAACTTACAATATCACAAGTCTTAAGTTTCCTTTTTTATTACAACATATTTTAATCCTTTTTATTTTTTTTAACATGTTTTTCTGTTTCTAAAACAGTAGAAATGACACCGTTTTTGGTTCGGAAAGTTGGACTGCACTTACAATAATACAAAGAAGATTGTCCACTGGAAACATTATTTACATTTAAATTAAGTTACTTCGTCCCATGTATCACTCACAACAGCACTTACACACCAGTCAACGCAAAAATAAGACCTTAATCAACTAGAATGTGGAAAATCAGACAAAAATGTTGATTGTAGAAGCATATAATACAAGTGTCTATTAATTCTAAAAAAAAAATAAAAAAATCAAGGTAATTTAAATAGAGGCACCTGTTAGTCATAAGGAGTTTCTACTGTATGATTGACGATATCTAGAAGAAAGTGACGTTTACGTAGCATGCAAACAGCCATTTAAAGTGCACAACAACAATGTGATTTATATAGAATAATGAAAGAAGACATGAAGCTGGCCAGGTGCAGTACAAAGATGCTTTTGCTTTTCCTTTTTTAATCGACATCAATGTCAAAACTTGGGGTCTGGCTGAACAAGAAGTAATCCTGTGGAAACATGTAGCTAACAAACATTTGAAAAGCCCACACGCACAGCTGTGTATTCTTCATCAATGCATTTCTTCACTTCAGGAGCCAGTGTTTGCAGATGCCAGACTAAATGAACAGCCTACATGGAGCAGAGGAGGCAGATTCACATGTAAATATCGTTTTTTTTTTTGTTAAGAATTTTTGTCCATTTAGTTTTTTTTTTCTAACACTGTACAGATGTTCGACTAATCACACTCTTATCAAAGGTTGTGTAGGTATTTACATTTTCACATTTCTAAATATTGTGCATTTGTTAGTTACAGCAATCCTGAGATGCACATCGCCGTGTCACTCATGAGTCCCAACTCAACAACGTTTATAATGGCTTCCTTAAGACTGGGGGCGGCTGGGGTGGGGTGGGGGGTGGGGGGGCAACTGTTCAAGTTACTGAGTTTTCTGTAAAACTGGATCAGACAAAAAAAAAAAAAAAAAAAGGACTCACTCTGGCTTGGGTGGGGGTGGGATGCTGATTGCCAATAAACCTTAACAGAAACATTAAAGGAGGAAATCCACACGAAAGCACTTTAAAAGAGACGAGACGGGATGAAGGAAACTGGGTTAGGTTGTGGTTTTGTAGTTTGGCTTAGTTCTGCTTGTTTCCATACATGAGAGGGATGATGTAGACAGAGATGTCATCTCCGGAGCCTAATCTGTCATTGGATATCCTCCAGCCTCTATCCTTCAGCATCCCTCGTGCTCTCATTACGAGGTCCTGAGCTGCCATTGTGTACCTGACAAAACAAAAGTAATAAATGGTCAGATCTGAAATTAGCTGCTCAGTATGGGTCAGTACAGCTGCTGGTGGCATGATAAAAATTAGAGATAAAAGAAAAAAAACAAAACAAAAAAACCCTCTTTTGAAAGTGGATCCCAATAACTGCATCATGAGCTTTGACAGTAGAGGAGGGCGTTATGTTTGGAGATTTGCATAATTACAACTAGATATCGTTGTTCCTCCTCTCCAAACAAGACGGGTGAGAGGAAGTTCAGGCCTGACCGGCGGCTGCAGCTGTGTGATGACGATGAGTAAACATGCCTGTGCTGGTCATCTGGGTCGCAGTTTGCCAGGAAAGAGGTGACCGCTTCGGCTACTTCCTGGTTGGAGAGGACGTCCCACAGACCGTCAGTTCCCAGCACCAGAACGTCATCCGCTCCGTGTTCGTACTGTGATAAGGGGTAAACTCTGACCTGAAGATGGAGAGAAACAAGGTCGAAGTTGAGCACGAATAGGAATTTATTTATGTGAGCGTGTATGTTTAATTGAGTTATTTTTAATCTTAAAGGACAACGTGTTCTAGTTCAGACTTTATCCCCGTATGCAATACTTTGATCAAAACGGACTAATTTGAGAAAAGGCAGAAAGTTAAAAAGATGACATATATCTTGGAATTCTTAAGCAGTTTCTACTCTTTATGGCTTCAAAATAATAAAAAAGGAAAAGGTGGATGCACTGAGGATGCAGCAGCACCCCTTCTTGCAAATCTTCACAAATTTTCGTGACTGGGAAAGTTTCAACTCGTCTTTGTGAAATTTTGGTCCATTATTCCTGGAAAAAGCCTCTTGTTCTGTAAGACCGTGCCATTTTCAACGCACTGCTCTGCAAAGTGTGCCTACAGATATTTAAAGATGTTTATGTTGGGACTGTGAGGGCTCCTGGTCACTGAAGAGGCTCTGCATCTGTTTTTGTTTTGTTGTTTTGTTCTTGCAGATGTTCATCCATCATTTTCCCCCAACAGCAAAACTTTGCTTGCCAACCTATTTCTTCTCCCAATTTCCCAGATTAAAGATGAAGAAGCAGCAAAGCCCTGCTGCAATTACCAATTCAAATATTATAATCATAATTATTCAAGATTAAGGTAGTTATTCATGTTCCTTTATTTATTTGTATGTAGTGCCAGTTTTCTATTTACAATCTAGGAGGAATATGACATTATTCAGTTATTATTAAATTAATAAATCAATAAATAAAACAAAAGATGAAAAAGAAAAGTTACTTCATCACAGTTAGTAGTTAATATGGAGAATAACTTCTTCTAACACCTTTAGAGAACAATATGTTCACATCCTGATGGTCAGCCGGCGGCGACAGTGAAAATACACCAGATTTTGATTTAAACTTGTCACGTACCTGGACTTTAAAAAAAAAAAAATCCTTATCAGGTCTTTAAATGAGGTGAATAAACACATTTATGCTGTATTTATACTTATTTTTTGTTAAATAATGATGTCATATGATGTAAATATATTGTCACACATATGAAGTTGGATTGATCTGATTTTAAGACCAGATTTTACTATTATTATTGTATCCTAAACCAGTGAAAACAGGAACTGAGAGTGCATTTTCCTAATTATTTGACTTTGTGTGGAATCACTATGATTTCATATATCCTCAGTTACATTCATCTGATGTCTTTAACTCTGCAAAACCTTCCCAAAGCCTGCAATAATGACAAGGAAAAGAAAAAAACACAGGTAGATTGAAATCTTTCCCCATGGAAATGTTTCACCACACAGTTGAAATTATTATATTCTACTCTATTGACACTTTTGTCCAAAATGACTTACATACACACTCATACACACTTCGGCACATAGTCAGGGGAGGCTAGGAATCGATCTCCCAACTTTCCAGACAACTGCTCTTCCTGCTGAGCTACAGCCGCTCTCACTTTCTAAAATATTTCACTTTGTTTACCTTTTACTGTTTGCATAAACCAAATTCACGTCACATCATGTGTGCCAAGTCAGAGCATCTACTAATTCTTCAGATTTTATCGGGACGCCCTGAAAGTGACAGCTGAAAGCGATTGGTTTCACTCAGGCGGCTAGTGGACTGAGAAACCTTCGGCTAGCAACAGTGAGATCAGCCGTCCCGAGCAGCTTCACCACATGTGGATCATTTAATGCACATTTTCTAAACAGCTTTCTCCGTATTTGACTAATCTGTTAAGGCTTCAACCCTCAGAGAGTGACATTTTTAAGCCAAGCCTTTCTGACATTAATGTGACAACCTATAAGTCACCATGGCTCAATAAAAGCTTCCATGGACACAGCGAGCAGAATGAATGGAGCGGCCTTGGATTGCCTTTGTGTGGTCGCTTCAGAAGTCATTGCTTTTGCTACAGCAGGGTGTTGGTTATTCAGCACACACACACAGACACACACACACACACACCACTTCACTACAGAGGCTGCTATGCAAACAGAACCATACACAGTGCGAGAATGTAGCTGGAAAGCAATGAGAATGACCTCTCCGAGCGCCTGATTGTGGTAAACCTCACAACATGACTCACGTTTTGCAAGAGAGGGGATGAGTGAGACTTTCAGTTAGTAGGTTTCTCAACAGAACAACAAAATGTCTCTGGGGGAGAAGTGATGACCTGAGCCTTTGATCTTTAACTCAACATTCATAATTCATGTTTTTTTTTTCCTCTACTCAGGGTCCCTTTCATTCAGTAATCAGTCAATTCAACTTGACATAAGGGGGAGTCTGCAGGGCACACTCGTACACACATTGGTCCTTTGTAAAGATTTCCTTGCTGCATCCAACACCCACCGTGGCCTCTAATGTCTAAATATGACATGACTCATACTGATTATAATAAGAGTAACTTAAAGCATCTCAGAATGATATTGAAAAAGGAGGCTGAATTATCCTGAACAGTGGATGAAAGATCAACATACTTTATGGTTTTTAATGTCTCCTGAAACTGTGTAATAGTTAGAAGACTAGAATTACCTTGGACTTGGTTTAGTCAGGTCACTATGAGGTCAAGAAAACAGCTCTGCTGCTCTGATAATGTGAGTTTTCTGCATGTTTTCTATGCATGAATGTTTAGTAAATGTAGAAGTAAAGTGAAAAAAAGTAAACTGATTGAGATTATTATCGTTATTTATTTATTTTCTGGGGACAATCATGCGTCTGATCTTCTTGCAAATGGTGCCCACAGATGAAGATTATACAAGAGGCAGCCATAAAACTGACAAATAAAATGTTGATGATAGACGTCTCTAAGAGAACAGTTAGAACTTACATTATTTAAACTATTAAAATCAAAGTTACACCGCACGCAACATTTCTGAGACCTAAAAAGCTCCAGTCCCCTTAGATAATAAATAAATAATAGCAGATTTTTTTATGTTGGGAAGGGGTTTAAAATAACCTCCCAAATCCTCACTTTACTGTAAGAATACAGCCAACCATGCCGGTTGTCAAGGACCCCAGAGCTGATTGTTTCATTTCCGTCTCTGAACTACAGGTAACACTTGCAACTGTTGGTGTTAAAGTGAGCACACCGCATTCACCAACCGCTCTGACAAACAAATTTGTTCTAAAATCCTGCTAACAAACTTTTAACAAAGATTTCGGCATTCATGAGAATCTTTATTTCTTGGATTTGCTCCGGAGAAGTCTTGGAGACACGTTTGAGTGCAGACATGTTTGAACAAAGTCAGATTTTGTGTTGTTTTCTGCTCCATGATCGGTGCAAACTGGAAAGTTTTGTAACTGTGGTGGAGAAGAAGTCATTGAACAAACTGGTTTCCATCATGGATAACCCCGACCATCCTCTCCACCGCACTCCGGTCACACACTGCTGCTTCTCAAACAGAACGAGACAACTCCGCTGTTGCAACGATGGATACAGGAAATCTTTCCAGACAGTTACCATCAATCTGTTCAATAACTCACCACTGGCAGAAAGAAAAGTCTGGACAGTCAACGGGCTCTACCTGCTCATTTTAGTCACTTGTTAATTTATTTTGCTTTTTTTATTCTTTGTTAGAATTGTTGCGCCATTGTGCGACACTGTTTTGATTGATTTGTTTTTACACATCTTTGCTGAAAATGTACGCACCTCTCTATATCTGTTGGTTTGTATATGTTGCTCTGTATATTTTGTTTATTATTTTGTACATAAAGCTGAAAGTTTTGTTTGCTATTTTATTTTGTTTGTTAATTTTAGTCTGTTCGCCTCACTGTGATGGTCTGGCAACCTGTCCATGGCGCACCCTGCCTTTCGCCTGCTAATTGCTGGAATAGGCTTTTTTTTTTAATAGGAATATGATTGAGCGTTATAGAAATGAATGAATGAAAATATGAATAAATTAATGAATATTTGCCAAAATAGTTGCAGCAACAACCCATTATTTTCCAGTTTTAGGTTTCATCATCTATCTATCTATCTATCTATTATAGCATTATTAAAATATTGCATCTTGAGTCCTTTAGAGAAAAAATAGTTTTAAGTCATTTCTTCATGTATGAGTAGATGTCAAGATAAGATTTAATACTATTGCTGGTCTTCCTCACACCACTGGTGCAATAGACTAATCGTGTGCATTAAAGCACCCTCAAGTTCTCAACAAGTTCTCACTTTAAAAATAATAACAATCTGGTTTCAATGTGGAAAATGGCTCGTTAGCTAATAAAATCCATAAACTGGTGGCATCATTGTTTAAGCTGCAGAATTTAAATCGCATGAAAAAAGTAGCAGCTTATAGGCCGGAAATTACTCCGTAAGCTTGCAATTTTTTTCTCATCTTTCTCATGTTTCTTGTGGAAACCCACATACAGAAAAAAAAACTTGCACAGATTTCACAATGGATCGTACCTCTGGGCAGCAGGACAGGAAGGGCTTTATATAAATGTTGGAGTCGTGCACTTTCAGATTGTGGTCGCCGAGACCTCTCGTGACTCCGATGGTTGCCAGAACACGAGCCTGCAAAGGATCAGAGATGCGTCAGCAACAACGTCCATCTGAGGTAAACGGAGAGGCAGCAACAGACCTGAGTGACACCTTGGGAAGTAAATTTCCTTTTGTTTTTTGTTTTTTTAAAGACATACTTGTATAACACATATATTTTGTGTATCACTTTATGTTGGTGGTGATTAGAGGCAGAGATCCTTGAACGTGGCAATACCATTCTCAGCCGAGAAACAGGAGAAGCTGAGTGGTCAGGCAGATTGGAAACAAGTCAACGGTCATTATTTCCATAACAAATAATAACAGTTAAGAGAAATGATCATTTTGTTTCACAAAGAGTTGTAGAAACTGTCCAGCTTTGTCTCTGCAATCATTTGCTTAGCTTTACATTTAATTAAGCCGTCTCAACCTGGATTCTTCCTGTCAGAGAAGACCTCTGCTGATGTCTGTAAGAAAATGAATGCGTGTACAGCAGTGGGGAACTGGGTTAATTGAGTCTACTGTACAGGGAAAAGGGCATACGAGGGCAGGCAAGGCAGGCTGGAGCGAGATGGATCAGTATGCAGCACGGCGCTGCAGTCTTTCAAAGCGGCGGTGGAGCTCTTCACGCAGAGAAGGGGGGGAAACATCCTGGGATTAATTGTTGAGCGCTGGGGCCCAGCAGGCAGCACACCGGGCTTTGAAGTGTTCCGCCGTTTCCCTCCCTTCACTCGATCTGGCCATCCATCTCCACGCCCCACTTCAAAGACAGAGCACACGGGCGTGGGCACGGGGGGGTAAAACTCCAAGGTGGCTGCAGGCGGCGAGCACTGCGGGGTGACACCTGCCCCAGTCATCAGTCAAACATAAACCCCGCTGTCTGCGTGTGTTGAAGAGCAAACTGGGGGATCGTGTGAGATTGTGTTTCATCTCTGACCTTTTCAAAACATCATGGACAAGACGCTGCACAGTGCACCGCTGGATGTACACCGTTGCCGTGACCTTTTCTTCTGTTCTCCATTTCAGAATTTTCTGGAATGTTCTAGTCATTCAAATTCTGCCTTTTCTCCATCCGTCCATCTCACAGGTGCCTCAGATATCAGTCCCACCTTTCTGAAGCTGTGCTACGTCAGACTAAATCCATTAGAGCAGATATATTGTGCTTTAAGTTCACATAGAAGGTGAATTCTTGAGGAAGCAGAAGGCTGGGAATGCTTTCCACAGGCTGGTGCGCCCCCTAAACAGACACGGGGGGGGGGGGGGGCTGACTAATGGTGCCCTGTGAGCTTTGATTACAGGCGAGGCACTCAAGGCCGCAGGAGTAACTCTGTCAGCAACTGCCGACTGCCGAGCACTTCTTACCTTCTTCCCTTCGCCGTAGATCAGAGGGAACTTCAGGTCATCCTCCTCTACGGTTTTATACGCCCTGCACAGAGAAGAGAGGACACTTTAATAGGGTTTTTTTGTTTATGGCACACATGCCCAGGAGATGGACTGCTCCCGTAGCCCACCTACCCCACCCTGAGCACGCCCTCCACCTCCCAGACCCTGCTGCTGCTGAGTCGACTGGCACACAGAGAGAAGAGGAGTGATGTTAGGAGGAGAAAGAGATACAGTGAAGCCAACGAACCACACAGAAACTCTGCATGATTCCCCCATTTGTCTCCCTCTTACTGATCTTTTATAATTCTCCTCGGCTACGAAGGATACATCTATGAATGATACTCTCTTGGTTTAATGTTGGTTTTCTGTAAGCAGTTGTGTGTGTGTGTGTGTGTCTGAATGCTCGGATGCAAAATGGATGACTGATGAATTGGATCCACATTCGCATTCTCCTGCTTTCAGAGCAATGTTTCAACTTCCCTACTTAATGAATGATACCATTTCCACACTGGGATGAGAGAGCTCAGCATGAAGGAGACACTGTGAAAGACTCCACATGCCATGTGCCAGCATACACTTTCTTTCCAGCTCCGATGCTTACTGTAAAGAAAACAGGCACCTTTGCTCAAAGATTTGTGAACAGCTAATTCTAAGATGGTATTCATTGAGACATAATGAAAAATTATAAATGAAACTTCAGATGAACAACAACACAACAGGTTATCATTTAATAAGTACATGAAAGGATTCAACAGCTTGTAAAAACGCTGTTGGAAGGAAAAAACGTGAAATGATCATTGTTGCTATTACATGATCAGGCCTTCACCAAATTCTGGTGCTATATTATTTACAGCGTGCCTTAGTTTGATCATAAAAGCAAACATTTGTTCATGCACAAGTCTCTTAAGTTCCTTTCAACAGCATTTCAGTCTGATGGAGGTCTGGACTTTGGCTGAACCACTGCAACTCCTCAGTTGTGTTGTAGAGTTCTTGCTGTGCTTACAATTATTATCCTGCTGCATGAATCCATCTCGGGCAGATGGCCTCACTTTAGACTCTAGAATATGTTGGTATACGGAGGAATTTATGGTTGACTCAATGACTACAATGTGTCCACATCATGTGACTATAAAACAAGCCCAAACATTTAGCCCTGCACTAAAGATCACACCATTTGGTTTTAACCAAACATGTAGCTGTGAATTATTTCTAAAAAATCTTTACTTTGATCTGATTTGTCAAAAGGAGATCATTCCACAAGTCTTGTGGTTTGTTCAGATGTAACTGTGCTGCTGCCATGCTCTTAGACAGGAAACCCATCCAAACAAACCCTATTTATTCAGTTTTTTTTTAATGTGCCATGATGGAATTTAAACATTTAACATGCCAACTAAGACCTGTACAGTCTAAATGTTGTGGCTTTAAAATGTTCATTTGTGAATAATTTCTATTGCTATACAATAATAGACTCAAATTGATCAGTAAAGGCCCTTAAAATACTTCTCATATTATAGAGCAGCAACAACTAGATCATTTCTGATGTCTTACCTCCTCAGTCATGTGTAAATACACATCTAAATGCTGCAAACCAGCAAAATGCCAAAACCTGACAAGGTACTCACATTTGCTAATGATCAGCTTCTTAATCATTATATAAATCAAAAGAATTATGTTATACCTAGTTTTTCCACACTGCTTTTTCCATTTATAGATTCATATGTCGTATGTTTCTGCTCCTCTAACGCTGTAATGTCATTTTAATACTTGGTAAGAATCGGATTATTTTTTCCATTATGTCTTAAAATACAAAACCTTTGAATTCAAAGAGGATGCACGCCTATTTTCACATGACTGTCATTAGTAGACTTTTTTTTTTTTTTTTTGTCTTTTAACAGTTATAGATCAGAGGTGCAGCTGTGCAACCGAACCAGAAATATTACAAATTAGAGGTAATTCCCAGAAGAGCTCCTAGAACAAAGTTTTCCATTCACATCTCACACCAGGTGGTACGAACAGAAATCTGGCTCTACTCGAGTAAGATTTACAGTTTAGGCCTTTAGAATGGGGGGAAAGAAAGGAGAAAATGTATATATCTGCCATAATAAAGCCTTGAAATGTCTAAAACAAATCTGTTTTTTGCAAATATCATCTGACCAAGCCTGCGCCCCCCCCCCTCGCCATATCCGATGCATTTCAGCATTTTCAGTGAAGCAGATTAGTGAAGAACAGGATGGTTTTTATATCACTGCTGGTTCCACTCAGGGAGACCATATGTTTCCACCTTAGGCGAGCGCTACTCTGCTGCACTCAGCAGTTTTTCTAACTGTGCAGAGGGAGGACTATCACAGCAAACACAACCCGCAAACACAGAAATACAGTCTGCAGGCTGAGGCTCCTCTAAGTACAGAGCGGTATCGCAAAAAAACAGTCCAAAGACGAGTTTCCTTCGCCGTGTGGAAAAACACTGGCTAACATTGCAGCATGCTGATGTGACATTTAAAAGTCTGACTACCTCTCTTGCTTATATCTCCCCAAACTAACCTCGACTCCAGCATTTCACCTTGAAGAAGTAAAGTAGGAAGGTAAAATGATAAAATAGAGACACATTTAGTTTCATTATTTCAAAGACGTCTTGGATGACGTCCCTTGAGCCTGCTGTCGGGGACAGCATCCCTCTTGAGGCGTGTGTTTACTGCGAGTCCAACCTGTCTGACTTGAGATAACAAGTGTGAGAATGAGAAAGATGCACATTATAGTCTGTCCCCTCCTCTGAGGCATGGAGCAAAAGAAACAGTGTGGAGAGTTGCTCAATGGCAACACTGTTTGACAACAACGCTGAGCGTTTTCACACGCTAGGGTAGTGGTGATGCCGGATACATTGCAGCATGTGACTGACTGGGATATAAAGTGTGGGGGAGGGGGAAAGAAACAGGGGGGATACTGGGAAGCAGGGAACCAAGGGAGATGTATCCTCTGCTCTTCAGGTGACTTAAGACCAGGAGGGGAGGAAAAAAAGAAAGTGATGCAATCTCCTTATGGTGAAAAGAAAGGTTACTGAAGAACATTAGCAGAGCTTGCATGAACAGACTGAAATGCGTACCTGTGGACAGACTTTGAGGTGACATTGCGACTGCCTGTGTCAGCACTGGATGAGTCAGACAAGTAAGCTCGATTGGCATTTGGCTTGAATGAACTTCTTGGCCTACCTTGATGGGTTTTTTCACAGGTTAAATTGTGCTTTCAGGAGCAAGTCAAGGCCAAAGCAAATCGTAATAATACAGCCATGCAGTCGGACGGTTACAAAAGGGTTAACAGAGAACAAAGAAGGCAGAGAGGGGTGAAAGCAAAGGTGCAAAATGTTTTCTCGACTTCTATTTAGATGCTTATATGTCACAAAACCTCTTCAGGGATGATCAGACCAAAATTAACTACAGCACGAAACCAACGAAAGAGTCACATTCAACTATTATCAGCAACAAGAGGAGCAAGTAGTCCTGCGGCAGATGGTATGGCCCCCACAGAGCTCTGATATCAATATCACAAAGTTCATCTGGGATTACACAAAGCGATGAAATCACTGTAACGCGCTGAATTTATGGACTGTAGAAAGTTCTCCAAGAGCCGCCATCCTGCCAAAAGTCTTCAAAAAAAAAAAAACATGCCCCAGAGAGTCTGTGGTGTTGGTTTCATTTCTTCTTCTTCTACATGCTGAAATTTGCACAAAAAAAATGAGAAGGAATGAAAGCACTTCATGTCTGTCATGTTTAAAGTAACCTTATTTTACTGTTGGAACAACAACCATATGGAGAGAGCGGCATCTTGATTAAAAGGAGAGGAAAAGGTTTCAAGAAGAGTTGTCTGCAACCTGCAAGAGTTCAAGTTCACTTTCTTTTTGGTAATACATTATTGGATTAATTTACTGTGAGTTGTATCCTCTTGTTTCGTTCAGTCGTTGCAGTCTCATGGAACATATGCAAAACTTTTACACAAGTCTGTAGCAATAAGTGTGTTACAGTAGCATCAGGACACTGAGCAGCAGAGTTTAAAAAAACAAAAAAAACAAACAAAACAGTGATAAACATGAGGAAAATATAGAAAGCGAGGGAGGAAGACAGAGTGGAGGTCTGCAGGCCTGCATGGCTTCGTGAAAGCTCCGCCTTCATTGTGGATGCCTTTGGGGGAATGGGATGCCAGTATACACCCACTCTCTTACACACACACACACACACACACACACACACACACAGACACACAGACACTCAGAAAGCATGTGCATGCAGAGAAAGCTGCAGAGATGCCTCCTCTGTGCCCAGAGGAGATAAGAGCTGCACTGATGCAAGGCACAGCGTAGTCACACCGACATGCATCAGAGCAATCAGCCATGCCGCCTGACAGGGTACTAATTCAAGACAGAGACTGAGTCTGGGTGAAACCGCAGCAGAACTGGGTTATGAGAGGAACCTGATTAAAAATACATCACAGGCTGTCTGCACTGCAGAGACAGTAGACAAGCAGAGTTCCGGGCCCAATAAGGAAGGCAGTCAATGACTGACCTACATCTGCAGAACTGAGCAGAGCCGTAACGCCAGCGAACAGAGAAGGTATCGGGGAAGATACAGCTCATCTCTCATACTTCACCACGTATTTCTACTTCTTCACCATTTCATTTGCTTCTATACATGCAGTGCTTTCTCTCCATCTCTGTTCATCTCGGACCTTCTTTTCAACTCTTCATAATGACTAAAGCTGCTGAAGGACTCAGATTCTTTCCTGACAAGTGCACACATAGAATATGAAATGCCAAGGACACTTTTTGGCCTTCTTCTTGCAATTTAAGTCTGAATATTATTCTTAATGATGATTATTATTATTGATGTTTTTTTTTTTTATTGTATACTGAATGAGAACAGGTCTGTGTTGCAGAAATGACTTTGCCACATGCAAAATAATCCTCAGATGGCTCCTAGTTACACCAACCAGCTACAACTCTTTGGAAAAAAATGAGGAAAAAAAGAAAGAAATAATAAAAAAAAATATATTTTTAGTATTAAATATATTTTCAGCAACATAACAGGAAAATTTACATATACACACACATTGTGGAAAAACATACAAAAAGAAACACATATCACAGGTGTGAACTGTATTTCACAAATAAATCAGAAATTAGGAGACAAAATGAATAAAACAGAATAAAATGAAGAAGTAATCATCAGTTAACTTACCATCCTGACATGGTGAAGTCACGGTAGAGCATCCTCTTCCCCACCTCTTTCCTCTGCACTCTCCTCGGGAACTCCAGATGTGTGAACTCGTTCCCTAATAAGTGGGGCTGCATGTATGCCTTTAATTTGAAAAGAGGGAGAGAAAGGGAAAAAAAAAAAAAAACAATAAGAGAAGGCCAACATGCCCAAGGGATAGGAAAAACAATTCCATACTCTATTAAGCTGGCAAAAGTGGAGTCAATGTAAGAGACACAGAGCTGGTGTCTCAACAGGAGGTGAGGTCAGGTCTGCTAATATCCGACAGCTGTGCTCGCTGGAGAAGGAGCTGAAGAAGGTTCGCTTCTTACCAGGAACTGCAGTCGCTGTCTCTCTGACTCTGGCGTGAACTCCGCTGACATGGGAACGACTTCCCCGGCCCGGATGATGATAGCTCTGAGGGAGAGGAGAAGATAAAGCTGAGGTTAGTCGCTCTTGTTGGATAATGGCCATGGTGAGTTAAGAGTGAGACACAAGGATTCTGCGTGACTTACCGGCTGTCCCCTGCGTTCCCAACATAGAGCTTCCCTTGTAAATAGGCAACAACCAGGGCGGTGCAGCCACCTGAGATGTTGTAGGTCACCTTCTCCTTCTCTATCTGCACATCCTAAAATACATTCAGACATTAACCATCAGCACAAACTGCTGCAATACTCAAACCTGCCACGATACTTTTATTAATTACAACTGCATAATGAATTCATTCATCATGACTGCAGAAGTCAGACGGAGTAAAAAAATAAATGGAAAGCAAAAAAAAAGGGTAGAAGAGAAAGTTTGGAGGGGCTGTTGGTTATTTTAACAGTTAATTAGCTCAGATTATTTTGGTGCTAATTAAACCAAAAATGATTTGAGAAAAAAAAAAAAAACAAAACATGCAATCAACTCATTAATTTGATGAATAATTAACCTGTCACTGAATTAATCAAAGTGTCAACAAAAGTGTAAACGCAGCTGCGGAGACTGTTTCAATCCCCTTCGTGCCAGCTGCTCCTCCGGGGCCGTTCAGAGCGAAACAGAAGCAGGAAGAGATGCTGGAGGCTGACCACTGACCCCTTTGGGCGCTTTCTTCCCGCCCCTCTATCTAAATCAGCACACAGAGTGCTTGCAAACACAGTGCGTCCATGCCTTATTTGTTTTCCTGAGGGGTGCACTGGCCCCATAAAAGGCACATTGCCCTCTGCTCGGCTGCCAGCAACCTCCATCTGAAGACAGCTTGGGAAATACGCGTGTGTTGATTTTAGTTTGCCACCGCTCTGTGCATAAATGTGTGTGGGATTTGGTCTTGATGTAAAATGCATTGGGTGTGAATTGGAGTAAGAGTGTGGGGGTTGTGCCTGTCGATCTGCACTCCAGCAGACGCTCCCGACAAACACTACTCCTGGGGGTAGAGGTTGGAGGAGCAAGAGGGGGGGGGTAGTGAACAAATGTGTCCTTCAGCCTGGATGAATTATGAATCCATAGTGAGACATACATATTTATCCTCACTGTATCCAATACCTCTTGCTCCAGGCAAGTTATTAATAATGAAAACGTCTGCATAAACATCTACACCTTTCTCCTCTCCAGCTCAGCAAGGAGGAATCCAAAGATTGAGCTACATCACCAGAAGGCAGAGACAAACACAGAGACTTACAATTCCCAAACATACACATCCTATTTTTTTGCCAAGCTGATTCTACTGCCATTGCAATGTCAAAGCCGTTTCTGCATGGCTTAAAGTCTTCATTATTTTCTAAGGAGGAAAGAGAAAATACCACAAGGTCAACCTAACAGTTCATCAGCCATCATAATAAATAACTGTAAAAAAAACAACAACACAGTAATCCAGTCAAAGTAAACAAAATGAAACATTTAGCCCAAGCAAGGCATCTAGAAAGTTAAATAACAGCAAGGGGCAATTAAAAAAAAAAAGTCACCATGCAACCCATCAAACTACAGTATCAACTTTACTTCCCATCCAGACAAACTGGATGAGAAAAACATTGTTTTAATATTTAAATGGAAGCTGTGGAACAGTCTTCAGCCACCCCCTCATTGCCAAGAAAGCAAGAAATAGGACCAGAATTTTAATGAAATGTACAACATGCTAACAGAAATACTGGCAAAACCACAGGTTTAATGGTTTTATCAGACCTAATCAGTCAATACTTTGACCATCTTAATTCTTTAACACAATCTGAGCTCTTTGAAACAAAGTTTCTTATAATTTATGAAAGTACTTTCCAGAAATATTTCTCTGGGATTCTAAAAGGATGTTCCAAAGCCTTTGTTTTTATGTAGGCTTCCTGTTTTTCCCCTGTCCAAAAAGAATCCCACATTGCTTCATTGACACTGAACTACAGGCTCTGAGGACAATTCAGTTCTTCATAAAACCAGTTCTTATGTCACTTGGCATGCTTTCCTGCTTGTACCCCTTCCTTAAAACTGGATTATGAAGGCAAACGTCTTTCCTCTGAAGCCATTTCTGGCAAGGCTTCTGTGAACAGAAGAAGGATCGACTTGATTGATCCGCAGTTTCTTCAGAACATCACTTTCAGATACTGTTCATCTGCCTAAAGGCACTGATGCCACTTCTTCTTTTGTCCAATACTCGTCCAATATCCCAAACATTTCAAATACAGACTACACACATTCCAGGGATTGAGTGTTGCCTTGCTGGTGCAGAAGAGAAAACCTTTTCAATGCTTGTCCAACTGTGGTAACTTTGTCATCCACAATGCATCTAAAGAAATCCGGACAAATCATGCACCTTTGTGACATGCTATTTAAAATTGTTTTACTAAGTCGACTGTAAACACAACACTGGTTTAGAGGTTGCATAAGGTGGCTTAAGAGAAAAATATTCCCCTGAAATCTAAAAGAAAGCCCAATGATTAAAAACAAACACAAAACAAATATTAGACGCGGCTCAAGACTTTCGCACCGTACTTTATTTACACAATTAAATTACACAAGCTGTTCATTAGGCTGACTCAGAGTTAAAAAGGTTTTTCATAGTGCTTTAATGTAACGTCTTCACAGGGGTGTTCAAAGCAGCTTACGGCAGGCTGAACCCGTCATCGCTTCTGCTGTTTGCACGGTTATCCGTCAGAGTTTGCAGAATCAATGAGTGCCTGAAGCCATTAGGCCTAAAAGCAGGAAGTGAAAATTAATAACAGAAAAGCAAGAGCAGAGAAAGAAGCAGAGCTGAACGTCAAAGAAAGATTGAAAATTCTGATGACAGACAGTGTGGCAGGTCGTTAACTGAATTAATCACCTTTTCTAAGAATTAGCCAAAGCTGTGACGTATCAGCGGTTTTGAAAGTCAAAAGGTGCCAAAACGTCCCTATTTCTGCATCTGTCTTTTCTTTTTGCTACACTGCCTGGATTAAAAACAATGTTGCTACAAAGAAAGAGAGAAATGGTTACATAATATTTCATTGGACCTGTTGTGTAAAAACTTAAAAAAATAAAATAAAATAAAATAAAATAAAAAAATCAAAGAATGAGGAGTCTGGATGAAAGTGAAAAAGATTAACTAAGTGTATGAAGCAGAAATAAAATGAACAGAAGTATTACAAATTGCAATTTAGAGAAACCGTTCAGAAGTCTGATCAGGCAGAAGTCTGGAGGGGTGATTCGATCTGAGAAGGAAAAAAGACCCTTCAAAACATTAGGGAGAGAAAACGTCAATGGTTGTCATGAATCTGCATTCTCCTTGAACATAGTATATATAAATTATCTTATCTAAGGCAGAAGACCACAGTTAGATGTTTAGCAGATTGAACTCCCTCTGAATCAGCAATCTCTATCACCATAGTTTACG
Organism: Telmatherina bonti; assembly: GCF_933228915.1. Lineage (NCBI taxonomy): Eukaryota > Metazoa > Chordata > Actinopteri > Atheriniformes > Telmatherinidae > Telmatherina > Telmatherina bonti. The sequence goes on along the minus strand of NC_136620.1, from coordinate 23,401,603 downwards.
ACTAGTTACTTGTGACCTGAAGGGTACTACACATACTTTACATCAGGGAGGAGGATTAAACTGATAAGTGTCCTGCTACAAATACATATAGGTCTACCTGACCTCACGCTCGGGAATGTCTCAAGAGAGAGACTTTCTTACATGAGCAGAAAAATAATGCATAAGGTTTAATACAACCGTAGAAAGTAACATATGACATTAATGTATAACATGAAATAATTATAAGTAAACTACAGACCGCCTTTAGCTTTGATTTCAGCAGCATTCATCTTGTACAATGTTCAGTAGATCTTGTATTGATGACCGAGTTGGACCACTGTCCAAAACCTTTTCCAGCACATTCCAAAGAATCTTAATGGAGTTCAGGTCTAGACTCTGTGCTGGACAGTCTATGTGTGACAATGGTATCTCGTGCTCCCTGACCCACTCATAATCTTAGCCTGAAGCAATTTGGCTTTGTCATCTCTGAATATGATGTACTTCGGTGAAAATGTTTTTACTTTTATAATTAAACAGCCTTAAGTTCTACTGTTGTTTTTCTTCGATTTGTTTTCCCCAAACGTTTAATTGATCACTGATCACCGTCATTCAGGATTTTTCATCCAATACATTTCTCCCTGGAAGACAATGGTTCCCCACTATCTTTTTTTAAAATATCTATTTTAGTAATACAATGGATACTTCTCAGCCCACTTCCTGGACAGCAATGTCAGTGTTGTTGAAAAAAAGCGTTGAACAGGATTTGGTGGAATAGGTGGGCAAACATGTAACAGCAAATCTTTAAAAATCCAACAGGTATTCCTTTTGGCCCAGACTGATCAGTTTATGAATGAAATTTGCATTTCTGAGAGTATTTGCAGTAACAAAGTACAATTTGAGAAAGTAAAGGGAGAGGAAGCCTCCCTTTACTCATTTGAAATGAATGTGAGTCAGCAGGCTTATCCCAGCAGTCAACATCTGGAGAGTGTATTAGCTGGTTACTGAATCTTTGCACAAACATAAAAAAAAAAAAAAGCTTCTCAGTTCGTCTGGTGAACTGGGCCAGTTGAGGTCAAGTGTCTGCATACTTGGCTGTGTACTGGCTCGCTATCTGATACAATGAGTGAGAAAATCTGCTTTTGGAAGATTGCTTCTTTGTTATAACAACGTATATTAGATACAAACTTTATACTACTGGAAAGCCTGTTTATTTCCTTTTTAAATGGCATCACACTTGTATGAAAAATTCATTTTTGGAATGAGCAGCAGAGTGTGAGGTTTGTAGTCATGGAAAAATTCCCAAATCTTCTCCATAATTTTCTGTCAAACAGCTTATTCTGCTGTTTACTCTTGCATTGAGCTTTGAGCACCCCAGGTGCTGGCAACCAGGCGCTCGATTGGTGCTTGACTAGCAGCACCTGTAAACATGGAACCTGCTACACGAGTCACTTGGTGTGCATCAATCATGCTATGTTTGGCTGATCTGGAGAAGGTCCCTGCCAATGGGGAACTGAAGCTGGAGTTCAGCACTAGCTGCAGCATTAAATGGAGAGAGTCCCAGCACCATCTCCAAACTGAAGGCTAAATTCCCAGGCAGCTTTGTGCTGAGATTAGGCACATTTAACCCCATTTGGACAGACAGTGACACATGGTGGCCCAAATCTACAGAAAGATGCTGATCTGGTTCCGTCTCAGTACCTGGATCAGTATTTTGGGGCAAAATTTGTACCACAGCTGGCTTTTGTTAATTTTTTTTAGTCTTCCTGAATTTGTGCCATTATAGAGCTGAGAATTAACCTCATATCAACCAGTTATGCCTTGGTGTGTTTTTTTTTATTTAAGTTTGCACTTTAAAAGAAGCAGTAAAACATTCATTGAAAAGAAAAGAAAAAACAAGGAATAAAGTTTTAAATGATGGACAATATGTGTAAAATAATCATTTTAAAAACAACAGGGCCCGATCTAAACTTCGTATAGCTCGGACCCTAATTACAGTGCAGGGGAGGTTGGAAACCCTATAAGGACTTATCGAGAACCTCACTATAATCCAAATAAACTCCCAGATCTAAGAACTTCGCAGTTTGGCTTTATGAGATGTTACTTTGTTTTTTTTCTATGTGCGTTCAACTAAAACGAGAAAAAAACATTAGCCACCAACGGTTGATCCAAATCGCTTACTGAGCCCTTAGAGGCATCATGTTAAGAAGTTCAGATAAGTTCAGTTAGAGCATTAGCAGAGCTCAACGTGGACTTAAGACAGGTAATACATAATGCATGTGTTATACTGAAGAGGACCTTGTGACGCCAGTGATCTCATCGCCGCTTCTGTCAACACACAGCTCAGCTGATGAACCAATGTCTCTGGTTATGAGATGTGTACTTTTGGGTGCTTTTTTAGGCTGTATTGCTGGCATGTAATCTGAGGGAAAATTCTACCATGGAAACTGTTTACAAGTTTAAAAGAGCCTGCAGTCTGAAGAGAAAAGAGTAAATAAAAATAAATATGGAGTAAGATTTTTGTCCAAATTTAACCTTTGTGTAATGATGAAGCTAAAAGAAAGATATAAGTATTATGTTTCAGAGAAAATGATGGCATAAAGTTAAAAGCAGACATCTTTTTGGAAAGCAAATGGTAAGGGTGAATGGAAAAACTAAAACAAAAGAAAAAAAGATAACAATTTGAATGTTTTCCCCATAAGAATCATTACCATAAGACCTTTAAAGGTGCATCAATTCATCTTTCCACAGATATTTCTCACACATACACACAAATGAATTATTTCCCCAACACACCCTCTGCAATGATGGACTTAAAGCTTGGCAAAAAATTAAGTGCACACTACCACCTAGTGGTCAAGTCATGGAAGTACCAAGCCTTGAAGTGCATTTATATATTTCCTTTACTTTTTTGGAAATCACCCCTGTGATGGACTGGTGACCTGTCCAGGTTGTACCCTGCCTCACACTCAATGATTACTGGGATAGGCTCCAGCTTACCACGATACTGAATTGGATTAAGTGGTTAAGAAGATGGGTGTTTCGAAGTCCAGGTGTTAAGGGGTTTTATGAGGAAAATTCACACTAGATGATAATTAGATTTCAATATTTCCATCCATCCATTCACCCTCTATATCAAAATGCATGGTCATTGGGCCTATCCAAGCAGCTTCTAGGAGAGAGGCAAGATGCACTCTGGTTAGTTTACCAGTCCATCTCAGGGCTAATTCTTGTCATTTTTAGGGGATAAAAATATCTGGTTCCTCGTTTTGTTGAGCCCAGGATGAAGTGACCCTCCATCCTTTGCAGTAGTGAATGAGAGCCCACTAAGTGTAGCAAACTGCGCAGTCTTAAGCTTTTTCATAAAGTTGGTGTCAATTAGGGCTGGGCGTTATATCGAATACACTCGAGATATTGTGGCTAGTCCTCTGTGCGATATAGAAAATGCCTATATTCGTCATATTCGAGTATCCTGTTGTCACGCAGTTGTTTTTAGCTGTGGGCGGGGTTTTCTCCCTCCTCCTCGACTCTGCACCGCTTTGCACAGAGAGTTAAAGCAAGCGCACCTCGTTACGTACATAACGTGAGCTACGTGCTACGTCATGAGAGGCAGCGTGTAGCCACTGTTACCAACTTGGTGACTTTCTCGTTAAATCTGGCGACTTTTTTTTGTGAAAAGCGACTAGCGACAAATCTAGCGACTTTTACCGGAGTTATTAGAAACTTTTCTGGTGTTTTGGCGACTGACTTTAAAGCGCATATTGTAAAGTTATTGTCAGAATGAGAGTCTCTCCCCGTCCTAAAGCACTCAGTCGCTCCGGCTGCAGCTGCAGCCAGTCAGAGGAGCAGAGAGGACACCTGCACGACTCCACCTACAGTCACAATGAACAGCCAAATCCGCCACTGATCCCGCTCTGGATTACAGAGTGGGACGTAAATTACAAAGTTTTTCACGTCACGCAAAAATAATTAATTCTATTTGATTACATTCACAGCCTCTGTCACTTACTCACCTCATCCACTGTGTGTGACACAAGCATATTTATCTAGCTCGTCATGTCTCTAGAAAGTACAGAAAGGAGTGGGAATCAAACCCTGAATTAAAAACTGGCTGGAGCCGTTTATTGGAGACGATACGAGGACATTCTGCCTGTATTATAAGACTGATTTCTACGCTAAACTCTGCGATTAAAAAAAAATACACGACAACTCAAAAACGTATCCATAAAGCAAAGCCTTATAATAGTTCATCATTTGAAAATTCACCCCCTAGAGCCCCTTTTTTCATACGTTGCATTTATTACATCATGCAAAGTCACTTTATTTTGTTTTAAAATGACATGTTTCTGCCACTGCTTTAACTGTTCAATAAATACGGTTTTGATCAGTTTGCTTCGTTACAATTTCATCCTTTTGGCATAAATGTTTAAAATCGGCAGATCTTAATTCAGTATGAACAATTATGTTTTAATTGAGACACAAAATCATCTTACTGATGTGATTGTAAGCACCAAAGCATTCATTCAAGGCTGAGGTAAATATTGAGATATATATCGTATATCGTGACAGGTCATAAAAATATCGGGATATTACTAAAAAGTCATATCGCCCAGCCCTAGTGTCAATCAAAACAAAAATGGGTAAAACCAACCAGGTTTGACCCCCTAACAGCCTGAAGGGCTTTCCACATCAGGAGAACTTGACTTATGAAGACCCTCCCCAGACTACGTTGACCTTGTCCCTCTTCTTGTAGCTGTTTACCAGGTTTTACAACGATATGTGGTTACTGGGGTATGAATGAACAGAAGGTTTCCGTTGTGGTCTGTTGTGTCTGTGAGGATCAGGTGTTTGCAGACATGTACAGAAGCTTAGTCTTTTAGTAAATTATGGTTACTACAAGCATTATATGTCTGTTCTGTAATAATGTTATTATAGCAACACATTTGAAAGCATTTTTCCAACACAGACACTTTCTTGTTGCCTTTTTTGATCACTGCTCTGCCCCCACCCTAAACATAAAATCAAGGATGAAAGTAACAAGCAAATTTCTAGTTAAAAACTATTTGTAAATCTTAAGAACGCACGCTTCTCTTACCATGTCTTTGAAGGCATTCTCGATGGCCCCAATCACTAGGCTCTCATGTGAAACTTTCTTTTCAGTGAAGAACCGTGTGGGTGGGGTGCTGGGTGAGCCCGGCGTGCCTGCAGCCCCCCGAAGCGATGCAGCCCTGGTAAGGGCACGGTTAGATGTTGCATTGAGGAGGTGATTGATTGGTTCCTCATCCAGGCAAGTAGGTGGTAGCAGATTGGGTGTGCAGAGAATTTCCATCACCTCTTGAAGGTGCAGGGCGATGTGGTGATGAAGAAGACGGGACGCCATGACGGCCGCTCCCGAGCCAGCGTGGCCATCAAATAACGCCCAGTAGTGAAAAGTAAGATCTTCAGAACTATCCTGCGTACAATTAAGAGCAGACATACATCAACCAAACACACAAGTAAACTTTCCCTTCCATAGAGCTGCATAGGACACTCAGATATGGTTCCCAACCTGGACTTTTTGGACAAAAAAATGAGTTTTTTTACCCATTGCTGAATAGTTTAAATTTATTTTATTGGGTTGTTTTTGTGTTACTGCACAACATAGGCCACCCAGGAACAAATTCTAGGCCTCTTTTTTTATTATTATCATTCACCTCCCCCAGTCCACTCCTGGCAAAGTTCATCTTCCTCTCAAGGTTACCAAGCACTGCCTGATCCATGACGGCTCCTCTCTACACTGCATTCAAAAAAGGAGAACTGCTGTAGCCACTTCAGCAATCTGAAACTATCAGTCAGTGAATGAATCTGGCTTTATCATCCATGCTTTAATCTGCATTTTTTAATAGACCTAGTTTGATGCACTACATCCTCCAAACCTGCACAATGTCCTCTGTGTTCAAAGGTGCCACATCCCACATGGTGCTTCAACAAAGCGTCCTGTGATCTGGCTTATTTATGTTACACCTTTGAGTTTGCCCTCTTCACAAACTCGTTTAACTCTAAGATCCTCTGTTGTCCTGAATTAAAAGGTCTACTTTCTGCTTCAGTGATGTTCCACACTACTGAGTCACAAATGATGAACGCTGAGACATGGAGTTGCATGCATGGGTGTATGCACTGAACAAGGCACAGTCTGTGTTTATGCACATACTAAACCTGATTTTCCAAATATAGATTCTACAGCACTAGCCTATGAAGTAGGCAAATAGCTCTGGAGAGGCTCTACAGCGTTCATACCGGTCTAGTATCACTGCAAAAGTGAGTCACGATGTACTTGCATGTGTTTGCTGTAGGCTCTGGGTGGGCCTGAGTAAGGTACTGGTGGGCTGAGAAAAATATTACACAATATTATTTTATTATAGCCACAAAGAAGTGTTTTAAAGGTGACAGAATCATCACTATGGTTATATATACTGTATAGTGTGTGTTTATACTGAATATTGAAGAACAGAAATTGAATAGATTATTGACTGCACCTTTCCTCCAAAAGTTAACAGCAGGCTATACATTTCATCATATTCTCTTTGCACTCCATCTAACACAATGCACCTTTATTGGGAAACAAGGTGGACTTCAAAACTCATTTGCATTTGAGAGCTGTCAACAGGCACTATGGTGTGTGAAGGACGTGGTGCTATACGCCCCAATAAACTGCTGATAGGACAGGATGAGGAGATGGTGGATCCTAGCGACACACTCTAGGGTAATTTTAAGGCCTAAATCATCTCTTTGTGTTACCTAGGAATCATAATTAAGCCTCAATCCCATTGGTATGTGTCATTATATGTAGTGACAGCTAATCTAGATTTCTGGTCCTTTGGTAGTTCGTATGATGACTAAAATGCAAATCCTGATTGTTGGCATGGTGGAAAATGTAAAAAACTCCAGATGGCAATGGACTCACCAGGTTGTCTCGAAGGCTCAGGCCCTCTCCATTAGGCAGTGAAGACCTTCTGCGGGCCATGGGGGTCCGGTTGGGTGTGGAGCTTCCCGAAGGTCTCCTCTTGACTACCAGCACCTCGCAGCATGCCTGGTCCTCATTTAACGTGCTCTTTCCAGCATTGATCACCCTTTGTAGAACAAAAGAACAGAACATAAAGAAGAGGTTTTTGTCTCATAAAATCAAGTGTGACAGGACATCTGTGAGATAAAGAAATATCACATTAGATACAAAAGCAGGTGTTTTAGAACTAAATATAAGATTGTGTCGATATTGAGGTAAAATAAATGCAGACAAACTGTGGTACAACTTCAGCAGGCAAAATGTTTACTGAAATGAATTATATGAAATCCAGTGAGGAGATGCATCTAAAAGTTGCTGGTCACCCCCATCGATCGGACAGGTAGTAGAGCAGTTCAAATCCTATTTCACTGGAAGCAATGTAGGTGAGGTGTCTTGGCCTTAGACACAATGACAGACTGATTGGGATGAATGTTTGAAGTTGGGGAGGCTATTCGTGTGGATTGGCTGCCATGATTCCATCAGTCTTGCCCCATAGCAGCTGTGGTTACACATGAAGCTTACCACTATAAGAAGTATAAATAATAGATAGATATGAAGTGCTTTCTGTCTTTTCAAAAGCGCTACAGAAATCTGATCCATTGTTATTCAAAAATCACAGTGTACCTTAGGAACTGTCGCTGACTTTGTGCTTTATTACCACAGTGTATCATCTTTAAATGACTACCTTAAGATGGGTAATATAACAGGTCACAAACCTCAAATATTCTAAAATTGTCTCCTGGACATAATTCATTAACTGAACTTCAATATCATATTGTCATCATGGATACTAGGGATGGGAAAATTGAATTGAAAAATCAAAAATCTGGATTTTTTGCTTCACTTTTTTTTTCTTTTTTTCGAATAAGTAAAAATAATCCATTACGAAATTTTTTCATTTTTATTGTTTTTGTTTATCTTTTAACTGGTCTTATTGTGCATTATGGCAGCAGAATAATGGTCTGGCTACTGTGTTGTTTTTTCCTAATTGAAATCAAGAAAAATGACGAGCAAAAAAAAGTTTTGTACATTTTGCTTTTGTTTTTAATCTATAAAAATCATCAATATCAAAGAATTGCGAGAATCGCAATTTAAATTAAATCGGCACCTAAAAAAATCTGAATTAAATCGATTTGGGACAAAAACAAATCGTCACAGCCCTAATGGATACGCAGCCGATGAATCTACAGCAGCTGTGTGATGCTATTATGTCAATATGGAGCAAAATATCTTTTCTAACACCTTATTGAATTGTTACTACCAAGAATTAAGGCAGTTCTGAAGGCAAAGGTGCTTCCAGCCCTATACAAGTAAGGTATACCACGTAAGGTGGCCAGTAATTCACATAAAAATTGAGTTTGGTTTTTTTTTTTTTTTTTTTTTTTTTACAATTTTTAAATTAATTTTTTAGGTCAAAGATAAATTTTTTCTATCAATTTTAAACGTTTATATATTTACATTGCAGATGGGGAAAAAGTTACCACATTTCTCCAGCCGAGGGTAAAATGTTTCTCTTCAACTATCTGATATGTATCTGTTCTGGAAAACACTTAAAAACAGAATACGGAGAAATGCAGACAACCTGCAAAAATGCATAGAGAAACATCTTCCACCAACACATTTAAAATCAAAAAGTGTGGACTCATTTTGGATTTTTTGATTTGAAGATATAAGTAGAGCTGGACATGTTGAAAGTTATCTGGGAACTGTAATGCACATGTCGCGTCTGCGCTAACACAGCTAAAATTTCTGCCAACCTAGCAAGAAACCATCCTGAGGTAAATGCAGAGCCAATACCCAAACGTAGCGCAGCAGCAAGCCAACAGACACTCAAACTTGCACTTTTATAGGCAGTTCAAGCTTTTGAAAAGAGTATAAATTAAAACAGTTTATCCAACTTGAAAAGTTTGCTGTTATTACGTGACACCCGGTTTGAATACAATAATGTGCAATTACTAATGTATAATGCAAAAAAGCTGAAGATGTCACTGAAATTAGTGGCAGCACATTCAAGCAGCTAGCAGATGTGCAGTATTTTTCCAGTCTGATAAAGTATAAAAAAAAGTCCACTGAGAACTGAAAAAAGTTTGACTTGACAATAGGTTTCACATATAACCATAAATTTTAAGTCAGCAGTAAAAATTTGTGTTTGGTTGTTGAAATCATTGTAAACGATCATTTAAAACTGCTTGTGTGGACTAAAGTACCGATGTTCTCAAATTGAAACCCAACAATAATGACGTTGCATTTTTCTCTGTACTACTGAGTTACATTTTGCTTCCCTTTAGACTACAACTTGCAGTCTGTGCAGCACATAGCTGGTGGCAATTAATCAAACAGACGCTGCTGATTGAAGAACACAGCTGGGAGCAATCATCTAATTTGACATATTGTGAATTGAAGCAGCTTCAATAAAAGCAAAGTTCCACCATAAAATTATGTAAAACTTGTTAGTGCATCAATAGCACAGGGCAGAGTTACATTGAGAATAATCTCTATGTGTACATGGCTGTTGTGAAAATCAGTAATAAATGGAAGCTGTCGGTATTAATAGGGCTGCCGTGTACCAGACACTGGAAACTGGTGCATACAACAGCAGCAAAGCATACTGGGAAGCTCAACCCACCACAACGTCGTCAGTATTAATAGGGCGGCCATGTACCGGACACTGGAAAGCAACTTCCAGCTCATTATGCAAAAACTGACCAATGGTTCAGCTGAATTTTTTCAGTGTCCAATCCACATTTGGTTTAAAGGGCTTTCCGCCAATCACAAGCCTGAATTTGTTTTTCCAAAATGCTAAATATCTCAAAATCTACTAAAGTTTGCCATGACAAAAGTCATAGCTTCATTCTCCCGAATGTACCTAAGAGCAAGCGCGAATACGATTATGTGCGATTACTGATGTAGCATTCTTTCCAGTCTAATAAAGTAGAAAATAATTTTTTTTTTTATAACCCTCCCAAAACCAGATCTTAGTCTGTTTCACTGACCCTTTCTTAGTTTTTCTTTTTCATAAGCAAAGTGAGATAATGTTTAGAAAAGAGTAAAATAAATACACTTCAACTCAATGAAGGTTTGAGTCTCATGAAAGTAGGGCAAAGGACAAAAAGACATAAATATTGTGTCAAACACCACCTGGCAGATGGTGGAAAAACTGCTGGGATGTGCACAGTCATGGAAAAGCACTCTTCTGTGGCCCCAATGTAACTCTGCTAAAAGTCACTTCTCAGACTCAAACAAGAGGCTAAATAAGCACAGGATCAACACTGTGCAAATGCACATATGTGGTTAAAGAAATCATTTCACAGTTTATTTTTAAATCAGACAATACAAAAAGCTATATTAAAGAAATATTTTAGAATTTTATCATTAAAATAATCATAAATTATATAAATTACATTATCATCAAATATGCTATTAAATTTAATTAACTAACATCGGGAACCTTAGAAGAAATTGGAATACGGTTACATGTTGATATAAGTAATGATCTCTTTCTCATAATCGATAACATTATAATTAATAAGGATGAACTTGCACTTCTACTAAAGAACACATCATACAGTATGTCACTGGCAAGTTCCACCTTTGCCAGCTTGTGCCCCAGGTGTTGACAACCAGTTGATACATTGGTGTTGTAGCATGGATCCTGCTTCAGCAGCCATTTGGTAATAAAATTCAAATATGCAGAAGCCACAGAGAATGCCATGCCAACTGCATGATATCAATTTTTGGTGGAGGAAGTGTGACAGCAGGGGATGGCATCACCCTCACTGGAAATACAATGCTTTGAGGCGATCACAGTGCAGAAACAAGGACATGAGATTTTGCATCCAGTGGCGATCCCATTTCTCTGCAGTCTGGTACCAAATTTTTCACCACAGTACATTTGGCGCAATCCTCGTTTAACTGATATGTCTCTAGGTTTGATTAAGCTCATGGCGTATGTGTTAGCTTGGGAGTAGCATTAAAGGTCTTGCCAAAACATTAATTTTTGATTAATCTTATGTTTAGGAGGTTTAGCCATCCCTTAGTTATGCTGCAATAGGCTTAGACATCCCATGATGCACTGAGCACTTTCTTTTCTTCTCTCTGCTCCTCATCTTCCATTTATAAACATGATTGTATTTGCATTTCATCAATAATAAATAATTAATAAGTCATACAGTGTATTAGTTTGACTTCAGTTCAAAGTCACTGAATGCTGGTGGGTGGTAGTTATCACTGTTGCCTCACTATTAATGTGCGGAAACACACATTATGGTGCCTCTAAACTGATCCTACAAGTGAGCATGAGTGTCCTTGGTTGTTGCTGTGTCTATGGTGGTTCTATGATGGACCAATGACAGCTGGGACTGACTCAGTCCAGCACTGGAGGCCATCCAGTCACTCTGGTTTGGGGTAAATTGGATACAAAAATAATAATTGATGGATGGTAGAGTCATTATTTTTGCTACCCCGAATGTGAGTACACACACAAAAGCAGACCACCATCTATGCATGACTAAACCTGGTGTGGGACCACCACTACAGTTAAACACAACACGGTGCCTGTGGGGACACAGCTGTCTGTGCCCAAGTCAAAACAATGGTTAATCAGATGTGCAAATATCTTCTAAAAAAATTATTGGTTACTTCATCCTTTTTTTTTTTTTTCCCCCTTTCTCAGTAGTTTGTCTTTCTGTCAGCTGTAGTAATGTTGCTGTTCAATCTTTTGACTGTCTATGATTAACACCGACATAATATAATACCAATAATACATCAAAAGAATAATGAAGTGCTTGAAAATGAAAAAGTGTTTGGTTACTGTTTGTATGTTTGTTCCAAAGACACAGCTGCCGTTTCTATTGACGGAGCTTTGCACGAGGAGACAGGTTGGCCTGCCCTAAAGCAGAGATTTAGCTTTTACTGGCTGGTGCTGGGGTATTCTTCAGTCACTAAATTTATTTATTTATTCATTTATTTATTTATTTATCTCATCAAATCACCCTGACAAGTAGATAACTCCAGCCAAGGATTGTCTAACTTGCACCTCTTGCTGCATCATCATGAGCGAAAACATCTATTCTTCCCCACCTGCATCGGGCACTTAATTCCACCTTCACAAAGAAAAAAATACAGCTCTGAAATCATAGTTTTTTTCTACATAAACAGTAGTCTGCTAACTGATTCCAGAGACTACATCCTGAGTTGTCCTTGGGACAAGACACTAAACGATCGGACAAGACACTAAATCCTACATTGTCAAGGTATTTCACGAGTATGGTCACGAGTATGACTGTGTGTCCTTGATGAGAGTTTATTATATTAATATTCAAATGCTGTACATGTGTGTCCGTGTGTGTGTGTGTGTGTGTGATTGGGTGGCATGTAGTGTAAATGCACTTTGAGTGCTCAAATATGACTTGACCATTTAACCTTTTACTTAAAAAAAGAAAAATCAATTTAAGAAATCATATATTCTCTGGAAAATACCTGTAAGTATACAAGTATACAACAGAACTATATTAAAAAAAAAAAAAACCACAAGAAACATTTTGGGACAAAACGGATGTGTTATTCCTTTCTGACACTGTGTATACATGAATTTGCAAGACCAAAGTATTGCTTGGAGTAAAATTCACTCGACCCTGGAAGATCACAAGATTAGCAACAGTTGAGCTTCCAGGCCTTTCATCTATGATGTGAGAGGACTCGTCGTCCACATCTCCCTGAGGCTTGAACTGTGACCGAGAGCCAGGCTGTCATATTTGGTTACCCCACTTCTTCACATCTGATACAGTGGCATGGCCTTAATCATCTCGTCAGAGTAACATTCCTTCTTTGAGTTTCATTTACACACAATCTGACTTTTCTTTAAGCATTAGCAGAGGGTTTCTATACTTATATGCACATATTATTGCATAAAGAGCAAAAAACAAACAAAATACTTCCAGACTTATCTATTTAATATCCAATAGTTTTCTATCATATCTTTAAAGCTACGAACAAAGACTTGATTAAAAGGCCCCTTGACATGCCTTTAATAATTTAATTCTATTTGTCATACATACACTATGATGTCATGTATCAATCACAACCACCAGTGGACTTGAAGCTCATCTCTGTTGACTGAAAATCACTTTTCCACTGTTTGTTGTGACTTTATTTAAAATTTTGCACTCTGCTGAACTATACTTTACAAAGACAAACTGAGTTAAATGCTGCAGATTTAACAGTAACTGGAGTGTATGTTTTTATAACTGAACCCTTAAATTTGCTCTAGAACATTCTTTGCTACCATCTTGTTTCACAACCTAAATCAAACACAACTGATGCCAAATTGTGGCTAAAAAAAAAACCTGGAGGCACAGAGTACAGATAATTATAGGGGCTTGGGGTATGCTATTGACATTCTGTTCTGCACATAATAGCTTTGAATATACATCCAATCCTTACCTCAATGTTTCTTTCATATCTAATCAAATTCAGCTAAAAAAGAGGGGCATAAATTTTATAATTACATTTCCAGATTAACACATTTTATCCCAACTGTTGAGTGTTTTCCCCATATTCACCGCAGGGGCCACTGCTTCTTTATGCATTTGCTGCGGTGTTTTCCTTTACAAACGTCTTTATTTTACCCTAAATGTATTTAAAATGCTTTAGTGTTGAAGCTACGGCCCGGTACCCTTTGCTTTTTCCTTTAAAGTTAAAATATAATTATTTTGTATAGATTATTGAAGATGATGGTTGAGATAATCCCATTGTGGCAGCTTGACCGTAGCAAGCAAACCATTCTGCATTTTACCTCTGTAGAATGCACACTGTCGTACAGATTGTGGAGAGCCATCATTAACATGAAACGGTATTACAATGTTCTTTCCTGAAACCAATGTGCTGTGGTAATGTAGGCACAACAACACAAGAACAGGCACTGCATCATGTGACTGAGAACTGGGAGGCTTTGTATGAGGTGCTGCTCATGTGTCCATGTCCATGATGCTCACTTCATGTGGCCTCTTTACAATGGGAAAATAAAAATAATGAAAAATGGAAAAAGAAAAAGAGGAAAAGAACCCCAGTGAATGGATAGTACTCAGATGAAATAAAATATAAAAAATGGCTTAAAGGCTACTTTCTTTAACTCGACTCACAGTTTAATGCTGAGTCTGTGGACTTGTCATGGTGTACAAATGTCTGCTGACTTGCAGACAAAACAAATGCAGCGGTGGCACTGGTGTTTAGATTACAGACACGCATATTGATCGAGGATTGATTAGACAACTGCTGAGGCTGCACATTAATGGTTCTGGGTCAGTGAGAAAATGAATGAATGGCTTTGTAACAGTTGATCTTGACTCTTTTAATACAACTCTATGCCAAGATGGGAGGGAAGACACAGAGACTGTATCACTAATACAGGAAATCATCTGCTTTATACATATGAAGTTACTCAAACGTTTACTCAGAGTAAAATAAAACTAATGTCGCTACAATGAATAGGTTTAAGTGCTATCTCAGGTTGTGTATGTGCACAATCTGCAGTCAATATGTTGGTGCTTTAGTATTGACAGTCATGTTTTAGCTAGCTTAATTCCATAAAGGTAGAAAAAAAAAAAAGGTAGAACACATTCACCAAATGCAATCTTAAAACTATGAATATGAGTATAATTTGCTAAAAAATTCTCTCTTTTCCTTTCTTCAATTTATCAGAATTTATGTGCAGGTTTGATCCAGACACCAGTTATTTGGTTATCCACTGATAACTACCGTAAGCCCCAAAAGAGATTCATCAGGCCAAAGCTGCTGATTTTTCTAGCCTTAGCCCTTCAACAGACTGGTTTAGTCTTACAACTTCACCTTTGTTCAAATTTTATTCTCTCCATGAATCTAGACTTGGCTTGTGTGGGTGTATATATATTTATGTGTGTGTGTATGTATATATGTATGTATATGTGTGTGTATATGTGTGTGTGTATATATATATGTATGTATATGTGTGTGTATATGCATCTGTGCGCGTGCATGCATATATATATAT
>NC_136620.1:23182959-23386359 GCF_933228915.1 Telmatherina bonti | reverse complement strand
ATATATATATATACACATACATACATACATACATACATACATATATATATATATATATATATACACATACATACATACATACATATATATATATATATATATACACATATACACATACATACATACATACATATATATATATATATATATACACATATACACATACATACATATATATATATATATATATATATATATATATATATATATATATATATATATATATATATATATATATATATATATATATATATATATATATATATATATATATATATATATATATATATATATATATATATATATATATCAACGAATAAACAAGGAAGAAGCCATATCCTGCAACTATTTGTGCATTTGCACTCAAAGTCATCACAAGAAACAAAGTGGCTGTAACATCTGCATTAGTTGTGCTGATAAAAAGCGAGGAATCCATTTGTTAAAATTCTGCATGTGGTTGTGCAGTTTTTCAGAGCCTCACGCAGATGCTTAATTAGGCTTTTTCAACACTAATGTGGGCCTGGAGCTTAGTAACAATCAGCAGTATCTGATCATATCCAGGAGCAGCAGTACCTAAGTTTTCAACAGCATCAGGACTAAAGTGGTATGTATCAGCCTGTGGCTGTGAAGCCTGACAAATTTCTTGGACAGACAGAGTAAATGAGAGTATCTATGGACATTTGAGCAGCTGTGCACAACAAAACGTAAACACAGCTAGCTCATTTGTTTTGTTTAATTTGCTGGAATCCATCTTTTAGCTCTTAATGTAACTCTGTTGTACCAATAATAAGTTTTTGTGCTGGACAACCTGTAAAGTATATTCCAAATTGTGAGCGCAACTATCTGTTACAGTTACTAATGAGCCGACATGCAAAATTATGCAGTGGTGATAATATGTATGGGAAATCATTGCAGAGAAAAGCTGCAGTAAATGTAGCCTCTCTGTAGAAGTGATGCGTGTAAGTGTGCTAGAAGAAAGAGGGTGACACAGGTTGGAATGAGCAATAACCACTGATCCATTTACTGTAAATGATTGTGCTCACTGGACCAGACAATGCACCCACTCAGAATCCTCTTCACAAAGCAAGAACAGCTCTCCCTGGCTCTCCTGAGAGTCACATCGGAACAATCCACAATAACCTCTTACAGCTCGGAAAAGCCAGTTGATGGACAAGAAGGGGCATGATGATGTAAATCTGGGTTGTGCAACTCACCCTGCATGACCAACCACTCATCAACTTATTGCAATTTATATTCATAACTAAAATCAAGTAATCGTATATATCCTTGTCAGGCAGTTGTTATACAGAAAGCATACAACAAACCCCAAAAATACTGCCAAATAAAGTTAACTTGACAGTCCATGCTGTTACTAAGGATCAAGGAAACAAAGGTACAGATTAGGCCAAAATGATCAAATGTTTGCACTTACTGAAGATATTTAAAATATAATGAGCAAAAGATAGTCTATACCTACTGTTGACTGTAGGGAGACCAAAACTGTGCCCTGATGGGATCAAGGAAAGCTCTGCACCTCAAACAGCACTACAAAACTGTCCACAACTTATTATCCACTCCCCTTGAGCAGTTGTTGCCCAGCAATATCTCAAGGCAGAGAAATGTCACTTTATGTCTTTTCTTTACCTGCACCCCATCCCATCGCATCCCTTTTACAACAACATTTCTTTTTAAGCCACAGTATCACAAGCAAGTGATTGGATATCACTACAGGCTGTTTTGAGCGCACACTCGGGCTGATTCAGCAGAGAAACTCAAAAACACATCATCAGCAAAAGCAAGGAAAAGAAAGATAAAAGGACAGAGAAAGAGATGAGGCAAAAGTCAACACTGAACTGACTTTTACTGGAAAGAAGGAGCTTAGATAAGAGACAGATGCAAGACAGATAGCAAATTTGCCTTTAAGAAAATCTACTAAAGCGGTAGCAGGGCTTGAAAAGTCAACTGTTTCTAACAAAAAAAAAACTCTATGAGCTTCTATGAGAAAACACTGAAGATCATTAAAGGTAACAGTGGTAATATTTCAACTTTGGTGATTATCATTCCAAGCATATACTCGCTTTTTAACTTCCATTGTCAGCATAATCATTCAAATAGTTGCCTTCATACAACACTTTCCACAGCGTTCCAATAAGGGGCGCACCACCACGCTTTCTAATTAGTAATGAACATAAATGGAAAGGCAGTTGTATTGTTAATGTTAAGATCCAGGCAAATACATCCATGGAGATGGCATTTAAGGCCTCTAAATCAATGCATGTCCTCTATAAGAGCCCTTGAGCTTGTCTCTTTTTTTTAGACTTAATATTAAATACTAAGGGGCTACACAACTGATTCACCACACAAAGACAGATTAAGTGATGTTAATAATGATAAATATATATTAAAAACTAAAGTAAATTGACAGCTTTACAAAAATCAAACAGTCGAGTTGTCAAAAGAGGTGCAATTGGGATATACACACAGACTTTACCAAAAAACACATCTTGGTCAAGGGGCCTTCAACAATAGAGTCAGCATATTATCGAGTAACTGTGACTGTGTGATAACGTAAGGGACTAAACACCAGATAACCAAGAAAATTAAATCATGTTCACAACCAATCTGACACCTATCAAAATGTTGCCATGGTAGCGCATTCTGCATCTGTTTGCAGATTTCAGTGAAACCAGCAAAGTCCTAAAGTGACCCATTGAAAGTACCTTCTGGAATTTAAACTAATACAGAAGTTTGTGATGACTTACATCTAATCAAGTTGTTAGGCTTGTCAGTGATTCACTGTTATTTGACCACGTTAACCTTCTTGAGTGGATCCTCTTTAAGGATCACTACAACTCCTATAAGCTCAGGTTTTCTTGGCCGGTGGTGACATTTCACAACAACAAACCCTGCTGGCCAACCAGCTGCTAACAAATCCCCAGAAGCGCTCAGTTTTGGCTGATGCTGAGCCCAGCTGGGACACAAATATAAATATTCCCGTATCCATGACCTCAAAAGACATTTATTTAATCAAAAGTTACTCTGATATTAACTACTACATGCCTTAGGCTAAACTTGAAAGATGTCTTGACATGGAGAATTGCTTTTAGTCACCGTAAGGAATTAAAGTTTGCATAATGTCAGATGTGGCCGATTCACTTTCCCATAACAACATATCATTAATAACTTTTTACTACTGCCTAGGAAATGCACACATTTCTTTTCTATATGGGTTTGCTCGGGTATTACTTTAAGTCACATCTGTAAACTGTATGTAAGGGGAACAGCCTGCCTGATTTGCGGTCTAGAGTTTTTCTGGTGATCATGTTTCCTGAATGCTGGAAAATGCCTGAGGTTTGTGTCTGGTTGTTTTAATTGTTCAAATCGTGAAACTGATTGAGGTTACTAGGGCATTCATCATGAAACCACAAAAAAAAAGAGTTAGCAATGGGTAAATAAAAAGATATTGAGAAAAGTGGCTATGAAGCGTTTGTTGGGACCAAAAGGAACTAAATTAAATCACACCAGAAATTGCAGTGATCACTTAGTTACAGGATTGTAAATCAGTTGGTTATGGAGTATTGTGGGTAAATTGTGAATAAATTAAAGCTCATGGGGCAATAAAAGCTGGGTATTTTTTGTTTTTTTAATTTAAGATTGTGGTTGCTAAGCAACACCACATGAACAGAGCTAATTTTAACACGAACTAATGTTCTTTATTTCATTCACCAGGATGTTCTAGCCATGATTAAGATCAACACGACACAGAATGTGCTTCTACAAATTATCTAGGCCATGTCGGTAAAAACAGTGATGGCTTGTTTAAACCAAACAGATGCAGCAACAGTGCTTTAAAGATACCAAAATGTGTACTTACGCAAGCAAAGATGATGCTGGATTTGTCACAAAGGGTCTTAATCCTCAATGCTTTCATCCATCTAAACATGAAAAAGTCAGAGGCTCCCAGATTTGTCCATGCTTTCATCTGCTTTGTCATGCCAAGCACCACAGAGTTCAAGATGTCAGGAAATCAGTTTGATGAATAATACTCCAATTCAAAGCTTAAATCTTTATTGAATCTTGTATAAGGAACCATGCCATCACTTTTCTACAACAGTAGAAAGGTATCTGGTGGATGAACCCACATTTTCATTGTAAAAATACCTTTTTTCCATACAGACATTCTACAGGCATGATGCTTTGCCCTGACGTCTAATCCCAACTTTAACAGTCAAAGATTGAATGTTTAACCTCTGACTGGAAACCCAGCCATAACCTGATTGTAATCCTGCCCCTAAAACCAAGTCTCCACTCAAACTCTGGAAATGTGGACGGCAATGTGTTCCCACATATTACTGAGGTTTCTCTACTGAGACATAAAAACAGAAACACGCACAACCATGCCAACCTCTTCAATGCATATTTGATTGGTTTATGGATTCTCAAAGAGAAGCAAAATGTTCATCCTTCCTTCAGATTAACAATTATTTCCAGCAGATTAGTGCTGGAAAGCAGAAAGCGTCCTATACAAAGGACTGCAACAATGTCACAGCACTTACACAGGAAGAAGAAACTATAAATCTCTCCAGTCAACAGATCAGCAGACAATAAATCAACCCTAATTTTAAAGCAATACAAGCAAGGATTTCACATTCCCCCCTGGTTTCTGCATCTGAAATTTGAGGAACTGGGGTTCGTACAAAATGAGCTGTTTAAAAGCATCTCCGTGTGACCTAGGAAACTGTGTTGGCCATTTCCCAACTATTGTCTGATATTTCATGGATATAGAGCAAAAACAGAAACCAAAAGATGAGTTAGTCACGTGTCTTCTCATACATTCTGCCTCTGTATTTCTTTGTAGTAATTATATCTTGTGCAAAATGTTAAGATAGTAGTGAGGAAAGGAAAGTATGCAAACAGGCTGGCCAGTGACATGACAGAACTTTCATTGGCATATCGAAACTGGCTTCACAGCAGGGCATCTCAGCATGAAAGATTACACAGGAAGTTAAGTAAGAAGTGCTCTTTCTGAATATCTAACACCAACGAGGAAACGATTAATCTGAAGGACATCGTCTCTATCATAGCAGCCTATGAAGATGAAACAAATAGTGTCAACAATATGTCTAAATTCTGTTATCTACTGCTTATGAGGGAAGAACACATCAGGGACAACATGAGGTGTGAGATGTTACCGTGGACACTAAGACATGCTCACAGGGAAAGCCAGGGGTCAAACTTTCCTCTGGGTAGATGACCACTGTCTCCTGAGCTTCAGCCGCCCCAAAATAACTCTTTGTGAACTTCTGGGTCCATGGTGTTAAAGTGACCTGTCACAACGTGCACACTGATGATTGCCTCGGGGACTGAACTGGGACATCTCCAGTTATGAGACATCCTCATGGATGACATACACTGGTACTTTATGTGGGGCTGCATAAGCCAAAGTGCTAGTGACAACAATAACAACGCATCATGTTTTCTGAATTCTTTCATGTGGAAAGAGGATGTAAAGTTCAAATGAAAATGAAACCCTGACTTGCTTTTTCTCTCCAGGCTGTTGGTGCAACTATGCAACAACTCAGCCTTTCATGAGTAAATTACTAAATGCTGTTTATAAAAAAAAAAATAAAAAAAAGTCCATTTAACATTAAACACTAGCAGTTTTCCAAGTTTTGGCTGGAGGACATAGAGAAGTAAATTAATTCTGTACGTCCAGATTTTATGTCAGAAATAGAGATGATCTTACCTCTGACTGCAATTGTGGTTTCAATTCTTAAGCAGCACTAAGATGGAGTGTTTACAAACATAAAGAATGGACAGGTTTACTGTGGAAATAGGATGGGAAGTGGTAAATCTGTAGCGAGGTCTATTTGCAGCCCTGCTCTTTACTTTATGTGCTTAGAGAATAGTTACACCAACACTAACACTCTTATTTTATGTGTTACATCTTTGCATCTTCACAAACCGTGCTGCTCGTATTAAAGGATGTTACAGGAGGATCATCGGGAGAGAGAAGCTGCGTTTTTAAGTCTAAATAAACGCGCGCGCGTGTTGCAGCAACAATAAAAGGCAGCCGGTGTTTACGCCTCGCTGGGTGATCTCTACTCACCTCCACAAGGATGCTGCGTGTTGCCCTGCAAGAGAAGATGGACGCGCACAGGTTACTCACTCTGCATAGCCGGTGGACCACGGCAGCCTCTTGGTCTCCTTCAGGATGAGGATCGGTCTCGCGATGTGATCCGCCGAGCACTCGATCTCGTCCGCCGAGAGTCCCAGGAACTCCGGTCTGCTGTACGGGAATTTCAGCGGCAGATCCGAGCCGCCTGGATGGTCCCCGTTTGACCCACCAGCCATCATACCTCCCATAAAATTGGCCACCGCCGATTTCACCCGCGTGAGCATGGCGCCGCTGCGGCGTGGCTCCGACCGGTGGGGTTGCTTGAGAGTCTCCCCGTCCGGAGACGCAGTCTGGCGGCGTGAAAGGCAGGCGCACAGCGGCGGCGGTGGAGACACATTCAGCTCCTTCGGTGAACGCGGAAATAAGAGCTAAACGCGGGGAGAGAAAGGGAGCGAGAGCAAAGCAGACAGAGCTGCACGCTGGTCATGTGACAAACCGGTCGCTGCTGGTGGATTTAGTCGCACTGGCCTCAATGAGCAGCTTACTGTTGACAGTTCTTCAGGTCAAAGGTGTTTAATCTTGAAGTGACGATCAGTTTAGGGACAAGGTGCAAACCACTGTTGTCTCTCCAAAAGCATGACCCACATAACTGCACATCCATCCACACAGCAACACACAATCTATACAGCAAAACAAAGCACTCTATCCCAGATGTTTACATTGTTTACATTTGACAATTGGGTGGGCTACTTAGCCCACCACTTGTGGTCTATTTGACCACTTGTGTTGTACAAATGTGATTTACATGTTTTAAATGAAAAATGGAATTTTTATTACTGAAAAAAACAACAGATGGTTAGGAAAACCTTGGGAACTTGTAATTAAATTTGCCCACTAATCTACAATCATCTTTTGACACAACTTTCCTGTCAGTTCTTTGTTGTACAGTGAAAAGCCAAGTAGACCCACACATACTTTCACTTTAATTTACCAAAGTAAATTCATCACAAAGCATTAAACTTCCTGGTAATAAACTGATTAATATTTTCCTGAGATTTTTTTTTTTTTTTGACAAAGGTCCAAAGGCTGTTTTTCCATTTATAATTTCCAATGAAGCTGTGACCAATCTTTAATATCAGCTCGATTTCCTTCGGTGTAAGTCCAGTTTGCGTGTAAACATTTTTGATGTAGCCCTTGACTTTATAGGAGCTTCCAGGCTTTAATAACCAACCACACAGCAAGAAAAGTGACCTTCTTCTGATTGAGCCCTGTTGAAAGTCAACTCCTAGAGCTATCAGGACAGATAGAAGAACTTAAACTGAGCTGACAGCATATTTGTTGACTGTTTTTTTTTGTTTGTTTGTTTGTTTTTTTGCCAAATTTAGTATCAAAGATGAGCAGGGGATTTAAATGTAAAGCCTATCAGAATTATTGACATCTCATGGTAAAGATAGTCCCAGAAATGACTTCAAATGCAAAGCACAGTTCTGAAAGGGTAGTGGCCATCATGTGTTTTCATCTATAAGTGGATTCAGTGGCCTCGGGTGTAACAATGAGCTAGAGAGACTAGAGAGAACTATTTCAGAACTATGTATATATGTACTGCCTGATTCAAAGTGGTTTTTAAGGTGTCACCTATCCAAAAGGTGCTCTAGCACATATTAAACAAAGCCATTAAACAAATTGCTTCTCCATTAAGGAAAATAATATTCTTTCAAAAATGTAACAAAAATATAACAGCTGTCATATATATGTGGACTTTGTGTAAAGCTGACATAAATAGCTCACTGTAAGATAATAAAAACTTAAGTAATTATAGTTAAGAAGTTAAATGCCAACAGAAACATGTTAGCCTTTGATATTGAAGCACACTGCACCTTTAATCTGGATAATTCATCCAATAAGTTTGGATCCTGCATTAGAACAATGCACAGTAAGTTTACTGCTGTATTTAACATCATCCACTTGTAATGTGATCACTCTAGACAGATGTGGAACACCAGATGTGAACAGTCTCTCAGTTTTGGCAAAGCAAAGCAAGTTTATTTCTTTATAGCCCAATTCAACAACTGGTTGATTCAAAATGCATTCAGAGACAGAAAAACGAGAGGAAAGATAAGAAAAGCACATTAGATAAAACTTTTAAAAACATGATCAAGAAAAAAAATATTCTTAAAAGAAACAGTGCAGATTTAGACTTGTGTATCAAAATGATTAAATTGCAGCTGAGAACCGTTGGGTCTTTCATCTGGATTTAAAAGGGTTAAATAAGTCAGTGTTTCAGCTGATCTAAGGCTTTCTGGGAGTTTGTTCCCGTTCATTTGATCAAGTTTGATATCTCAGTCTCTTTTTTTTTGCCCAGCATGATGACAAGCAAAATGATGGTCTGGTTGCCATAATGGTCTGGTTGCCAAGATGAACACATTTGCCAAGGTTATTGTAGTAGTGAGCGGTTGATGGTTGTGTACGCTGAGCCTGAGCAGCGGAAACAAGGGGAAGGGAAGAGAGAAAAGAAGAGGAATATGGGTGAAGAGGAAAAAACATACAATTATAGACAGCAACAACTGTTGAACGGAAACAGACAAACCAGAGTCGAGATTTCAGAGTCCAGTTCTCAAGGACTACAATCTTGCAGGCTTTAGATGTTTCCCTGCCTCTAACACACCTGATTCAAGGCTTGTTGTCATTTCCTGTCGAAGCATGTTGACCCATTAATCTGATTCAGGTTGCTGCAGCAGGAAAGGTCCACGAAGACCAACTTTGGACACCCCTGCCTGTAAAGAAACGCTTAAAAAAACCATCCTTTCTAAGAAAATACAGCTGTTGCCGTCCCTTTTTGAAGACTCCACACTGTTTGGAGATGAACTTTTCATTCTTCCCAGATTATTGAGCAGCAACAGTTGTTTCTCTG
Source organism: Telmatherina bonti (assembly GCF_933228915.1). Classification (NCBI taxonomy): domain Eukaryota; kingdom Metazoa; phylum Chordata; class Actinopteri; order Atheriniformes; family Telmatherinidae; genus Telmatherina; species Telmatherina bonti. Next base: position 23,377,330 of record NC_136620.1, on the reverse strand, counting down.
AGATAATCTTTTCTCCTTGGCATCATGATAACAAACATTGTGAATACCACAGAGCAGCAGACTGCCAAAACTTGCTTATTTTGGCATAGTTTTTGGTGAGTGATTGTGCAGCATATCGTATCATGTGTTGCCTTATAATTCAAAGAGAGCGTATTTGCTTTTATATGATTATACTTTTAGTAGTGAGACATACCTGCAGATGGTCTAATATAATCTTTTGGAGACTTTTTTTTTTTTGCAGTTTGCTGTGACTGGTATTTGGTTTAATTCAAAAGTACTGCCTGTTGTTGTGCCGGCAGGTTTACTGTCATGCACATGGATCAAGTCAATCATTCATTTTTATTTATTCTTTTACATTAACAGTTCTCCACACACTTTCTCAGCTGTGTCAACTCGAATTTCTCTTTTTAAATATAAACTTCCACAACCCAAAATAGGACTAACCAGTTAAGAAAATTGATGGATGGGTGAATAGATGGATGGATGGATGGAAATATAAACTTAGCATAGCACCAGGGCTCAGCTATTACAAGCTTTAAATGAGTCTTCTAACTGTTGGCAGGCATATATGGTCATTTTGCTGAATTGATCAATGTATAAAATCATACACTGACTTGCATTTTCCATGTTACCCATTTTTTCATTTTGTTTGTTTCTTAACCCTATAAAGCCAAACATATCATATTTGATACATACAGTTTCTGAGACATTTTGCATCACTTTATGGTAGAAACTTTACTCAAAACCCAGTTGTACACCACAGGATGCTGGTCTCCTGCACCCTGGTGGATACCAAAAAGCAGAAGACTACACTACAATAATTTTGATCTATCACATGCTAATAAATAGTTAAAATACCAAAAAGTGAAACGTTAACTTTTTTTTTTTCAGATTTCATTGAGGGCCGAATAAAGACTTCAGTTTTAAAAAGTTTGGACTTCGTTGTTCATGTGAGGCTTTAAAGAATTAATTACATATTTGACTGAAGGATCTGCTATATGTGTGAAATACTATGCTACCAAAGCAGTTTCTTGCTGTTTCCCTTTCCCAACCCTGAAGCTGGGTTTGTCTTGACCTTTGAATGAAGGTATAAAACATTACATCAGGAAATATTTTTACCCGTTAAATGGGCTGTTGCATCATCTTTTTCTCAGAAGATTTTTTTTTATACTCATGCAAAGTTTGGTGGTGGTGCTGTGTAAAAACACACCAAGTGTGAGTCACAAAAAATGTTGGAATCCTCCAAATCTGGTCATGTTTTTTAGCTGGAATGTGACTCCACACAGATTTTTTTCTAAAAGCTTTTTCTTTTTATTTCCATGCCAGATTTAAAAGTAGATTTATTGAAATTGGGAAATGTCATTAATTGCTGATTGTGTGGAGGAGTGTGTGGTGTTTTTGACACCAGAGAATCCTACTTTAGCTGGACACAATCACAGCTCTTCAAACAAATACCCAAAATGAACTGCTTTTGCCTCACCTCCCCAAACATGGTTTTCTACACGAATTATACTGTAAAATATAAGGAAAGTAGTCCTCGTGAATCTCTGCGTCTTGTGTGCCTTTCTTACTTCACATGCGCACACAAACACGCGGATACAGAGGCAGACAGGAACACATTGTGAGTGCCGACAGCTGACTTTGGCATGCTTTCTGGAGTAGTACCTAATAAATAGAATCCTCTGTCATTGAGGAAGATCCGTTCTCCTGATAAAACCCAGTATGGTCGGAAGTCAATCAAAAACAATGGATAAGGGAAGTGCATTGTCACTGATTAAAGTGAAAAAGACAGAGTAAAAGAAAAATATCATAAGTTTCTTACTCCAAGGTAGAATCAGTGACTTTCCATGTGTTTTTAAAGGTCAAACAAAAGTACTTAATTTGCCACAGTTATTCAGTGAAAACCAGAACAATTACTACATTTTTACTGAGCATCACATGGTATTAAATCTCTGTTGGTATTCCTATTTTTTCATAATTGTATCAGTGTGTTTTCCTGGCTGGAACTGGATTAAGGAAAAGTGAGCTTTACAAAATGATCTGCTACAGGAGAAGCCAGGCAACCACAACCAGATCTGATCCAAAGGCTTCTTTCTAATCTTATCACAGTAATATGTAGATGTGATGCTTAGCCTAATAAACCGATATTTCACCTCTTGATTCATTGATACTGCACTTATTTGGTTCCAGTCATGCCTCACAAACTGGACAGAATGCCGTACTCCACCTCCGCCTCACACACAGCTGAATATGTCGGTGGTGTTACACAAAAATTGTCTTCAGCAATATTCTCCTGTTGGTCTTCACTCCTGTTCTGAGTTGCTTGGTGGATTGGATCCTACATCAAAAAGGAAAAATGACATATCAGCCATTTTACTCTTCATTTACAGTCAGGGACCTCAGGTGTGTGTGTGGAAGATCCACACTCTTCCACATGCTGCTGGCTCTGTGGGGCATAATGATTACATCCTGGAAGATGAAGTTAAGTTTCAGATTCTGGAAATACGGCCCACCACTGGTTCCAGATACTCGTCGTGATGTATCTGTCTATCATTTAGACTCCACTCCAGTGCCAGTCGTACATTTGTGACTTGCAGACACTTAGCATTACTTGAATTTTAAAGACAAGAGCAGCATAAACTCAGTAATACAAACTATTATCCAAAACAAATCGGAAAATAAAATAAGAATCAAGAAATACAAGTGGATCATTACATCTATAAAAGTTCCCCTTGGCAAAATAAATTTGCTCAGCAGAACACAGCATCAGTCTGCTTGCTTAAATGCTGGACAAGACAAAAAAAAAAAAAAAAAAAAAAAAAAAAAGAATTTTTAAGACAAGTGTGAACACCTAAATAGAAATATCGCAAGGGATTTTTGCACATTTTTGGGGGACCTACTCACATTTAGCTGTGTTGCTCATTCCAAAGAAGCCCAATTCTTACAAGTTTTACCTCACTGTGAAGGTGACTAATCAGGCTTTCCAACAATGTATACCATTAGTTATGCTGAAGGGAAGAAATAAGCACTTTTTGTTTTAAATTTTTATGTGATAAATGTATTTAATGTCCCTTAGAAAATCACAAACAAAACAAAACAAATTCCTTTCATAACTACCTTTTAAATCTCTTAATTATTTGCTGTATCCACTTTAATCATATTTGTAACAATTTAGATGCAAATCTCTGATCTTTTTATCATCATCTCTCTAATTTTGCTTTCAAATCATCTCTAATTATTTGACCAATAAGTCTACGGTGAAGTATAAATACAGTATTTTAACTTGCCTGATTGTCCCATGGTCAGGCACACTCTCACACACATACACACACACACACACACACACACACACACACACACACACACACACACACACACACACACACACACACACACACACACACACACACACACACACACACAGTCAGTGGTTTGTTTGATGCTTGTCAGTTTCGTTTTCCTCCTCTTCCTCTGAATTGTGTCATTACAGCCTGGGTCCAAAGGTCTTGCTAACTGATGTTTGAGCCAATCAGCTGATCCTTGATCTTAAACTGGAGTTAAAAACTGTTTTGTTTTGTGAAGTTCCCCTGCAGACTGCACACCCTGCCCCCAGTCCCACCCCCATCTTCACCTCTTGATCACTGTACATCCGGCACCACTAAGTCTAGACTCCAGGGGGTCCAATAAAATCCTCTTCCTTCACTCACAAACAAACTGCTTACAATTTGACTCTTTTACATCAATAAGTTTTGTTTCATGTTATAAGGTGATTTCGCCATACTGACTGGATTCATCTGGGGAAACCAAAACTGCTTGAGAAATTTCCCAGGCCTGAACTGGGTGGAACAGATTCTACTTTTGCTGCAGACCAGGGAAGTGTAGCATGTGACTCTGTGGATTGGAAGAAAGCGTAGAGTTTATAATCTATACTCAAGAATGCTCATTATATTCTATTTTTAGGAGTAAACACACCCACAAAATTTGGGAGGAACCTTATTTTACAGAGCAGACTGTCTCTTGTGGAAAAGAATGAACTCTGATCAAAAGAAAGTTGTAGAATTGGCAGACTGTGTCTAATCAATAATTCATGAGTTTGCCAGTAAAGAGTGCTACTGACCTATTTACACTCACAAGCTGGTCTATAAACCAGGACACAAGAGATGATAAAAAAAACCTACCTGAGTGGTTAGTAAATATGAACCAGAACACCGGATTGGATTTCATGCTACACACATAGCAACCTGAGAAATCTGCAGAAATGACATATTTCTAAATCTGCAAGAGGAAGATACGACTCTGCTCTGACAATAGACACACAACTAGCTTAATATCAATGTGGTTATCCTCTACAAAAATGAATAATGAACACAACAGCATTCTGTTTCTAATTTAGATTTTGTACCGTTCAATCTGAAGGTGTGTTGAAACGTTACAGAAGGCTGAATGTGCTACCCTATCAGATAATAATCCTCTGCTGCTTTACATATGCCAGTAATTCAGTTATGTGATGTAAAAATACTATGTTTAAAGGCCATTAATCAACATAGGTGCAAGAAGTGATGCAATTGATGTTAAAAAATGTAGGGCGGAAACTTCTGCAGTATAATTGGTGTGTCACCTTATGTACTTTTACAGACAGGATGCTTCTAAAGTGTAAATTACTCTCCACAAGTATGTTACCTCAAGGTAAAATTATTACAATTTATCATTATTATTGCAATGATTAAAATTGCTTAAATATACAAGCGTATATTTAAGCAGGTAGGATGCCTGGATAGTATAAATTAATGAATGTATCACTTAATAAAATAAGATAGATACATTTATGTTACAATGTTAATCTGAGTTAAGGGTATTTATACATGGGCGTGTACTCAACTCTACATGGATATAACAACTTTTGTGTTTTGCACGTGCTCACAAACATGGGTGGGACATCTTTATGGGTAAGCTGAAATGTTAGAACAGTAATATCTCAAGAAAAAAAAAAAGAAAAAGAAATCTTTATCAGTCCGAGTTACTGGTATACTGATACTAATTTGATATACTGTCTTTTGTTGAAGTTTGCTTTTATATTATGGACTACTATAAGTTTGAACACATATGCGTCCAAAGCTCCAAAGCTTTTCTTTCTGGCATCATAAAGGAATCATTTTCCCAATTTAATTGGGAAGAACCTGAGTAGCTGACATGGGCCATGACTTCAACACTAATAACTACCTCTGAGTTAAAGTAGACCTTTGAGATTTACCCTCAGTCTCACCTGGAGCGGTCAACCTCACTTATTCTTTTGCTGACTGGTTCCAAAGTATTATGGAGATCTTTCCCTCAGGTGCAAGGCTTCATAAAGATCTAAAACAAGTTCTTCATCAATTATATGTCAGAGCTCTGCCTGACTGTCTACATGCTTTATATTGATGTCAAGCAAACCTGCCAAGTGATACTTCCATCCACAAAGATGAAGGCTCATATTTAAATGCCAAAAATCTCTGTAAAATAAAACCACATCTCTGAAAGTCGCTTTTCTTTTATGAGAAACAACATGTAAGAAATACCTCAGGAAATAATCTTATATCTGCCAAAGTTTGCAGCATCACTTGGATATTTAGTGTAATGTATTACAGATTTCCATCAAACAACTGCTGTTGAAATTCATTTGGATCTTAAAGTTTCTGCAACAGAATAGATGCTACATGTTGGTTGTCACATGGTATAGTTGGCAATAATGTTAGTGATGACTGACTGAACAATTCATGCAACATGTTATGTTTTTGTTTGCTTCCTGTAAACCGTCTCTCTTCTCTGTTATAATCACAGGATTATAACAGTGATGACAGGGTCAAGCTGGCGAGAGAAATGTGTTCGTCACATTTGCCTGTGTTTGTTCAATCAGTCCAAGTGAGGACTGACTCATTTAGACACAGATGGCTCCCACACACACTTACAAGAGAAGATAATCTGGAGGTGGTGGACTACTGTGATTGGAAAGATTTGTGTATTTTTATTTATGTGTGAGACAGTGAGACAGTTCAACAAACTTAAATCCATGTTCTGCCAGCATGAAACTTAGAAGCCTGTGATTAGACAACTTAGTCAACTTTTCTTTCTCATTACAATTTCACAAGCTTTTCTTTGACTCGTTCAAATCTGAGATACAATATAATACTATAATGTTATATTTTTGTTAGTCTATAATCACTTGAAAAAAAGAAATACATTTTTATTGATGTGTTGGACCCCAGGAAGAATAGCTGCAGTTTTGCTGCAGCTAATGGGGATCCAACTGAAAAGAAAAAAGAATGAAGAATGAAAGCCATCAATAAGTGTTGCCAAATGCCCTCCCCATGCCCTGTTGTAGTAGCCAAGAAAGAACAAATCAAATGTTAGTTACAAAGTTTTTTTGTTGTTGTTATTTTTTTGTCACAGCTGCAGCTGTAGTTTGGAGATGCATAAAACAATTATTTAGTTGCAATTTGATATTTGATCCACAGGTCAATTAATTTCAGCTTTATTTGAATAGGGCCTATTCAAAATAATGTAATCTCAAGGTACTTTATGGACATAAACAATTGAAGCCAATTAAATGTAATCAAATTAAGATAAATTCACCTTTGTCCAATTACTATCAGTGTTCATACAAACCACTTTATTTCAAAGTAACAGGCAAACTAAGGAAATAGTTTGTGTCACATTTCATATTTGAACTAATCCCCCATTGTGAGCAAGCTCAGGGAAGTGAGTGACACTGGAAAAGAAAGAAACCTCCTTTTAACAGGAAAGTTAACTTTAGGCAGAACCCAACTGAAGGCGGGCAGCCATCTGCCTCGTCCAGTTGGTTGTGGAGAGGACAGGATGGAGGGATTAACTGGCTCTACAACTTTTAGCCAGAGAGACTTGCTGAGAGGAGATGGCGATACTACAAAGTACACCTTTAAACATTGTAATTTGGAACACTGGGTAAAAACCCTGGGTCCTCCTGGAGTTGATGGCAAACTGGAACTGCTTGTGGATTAACATGAATGAAACAACATGAAAAATAAATAAATGATCAATTAAAAAGAAAGAAATAATTACAGCCAGAAGGCAAAGCTCTCGATTTACCAGTCGATCTACATTCCTACCCTCACCTATGGTCATGAGCTGTGGGTCGTGACCGAAAGAACGAGATCTCGTATACAGGCGACTGTAATGAGTTTCCTCCACAGGGTGGACGGGCTCTCACTTAGAGATAGGGTGAGGAGCTCGGTCATCCAGGAGGGGCTCAGAGTAGAGCTGCTGCTCCTCTGCATCGAGAGGAACCAGATGAGGTGTCTCGGGCATCTGGTCAGAATGCCTCCTGGACCTCCCTGGTGAGGTGTTCCAGGCACGTCCCTCTGGGAGGAGACCCCGGGGAAGACCCAGGACACGCTGGAAGGATTATATCTCTCGGCTGGCCTGGAAATGTTTTGGGATCCCCCCCGCAGAGTTGGCAAATGTGGCTGGGGAGAGGGAAGTCTGGGCTTCCCTGCTTAGGCTGCTGCCCCCACGACCTGACCCTGGATAAGCGGCATGAAGATGAAGATGAAGAAATAATTACAGAAATAAAATTTGACTTATTTTAGAGTTTTTTTTTCTCTTTAGAAATCACAGATAACCATAACTAATGAATAGTTATGCAGCTAGCATAAGCTCTGAAATGTTAAATCTGTGTGATTTTGTCCTATAAAAGTAAGTGTGCTAATCTGTAGCAGAGAGATTTGTGTTTAGTTCAATATAGTCCGTTTTATTAACACAAGAATGTGACATTTATACACAGCATGTACAGGAAATTTTGCCTTTCCAAAGCTAATGAGATTAGCTTAAATTCTGCTGCTGCCAGTCCAATATTTAAGAAGGTTCCTGATATGATGACAGTTCCTGCACTAGCACGACCACATTTGCTGAGTGATATATACATGACAGGTTTGATTTAATACATAACATTTAAACGACATAAAATCAACAAATAAATTCACAGTTTTAGAGAATATTGGCACAAGCAGAATGTATAAGCAATAAATCATAACGCAGTTTGTAGAACGTACAAAGAGACAAATACGTTATATAAGTGCAAATAATTTATCATGATATTGTTCAAATAAACAGCATGCACACAAAAACAGAACCAAGTTGATTATATTTTTAAAAGTAGCATGTTGCTTTCATTGCTGACCAGCAGATGTCAGCAGTTTTCTGATAATCCTCTGACTTGTTTGTTAAATCCAGCTAGTATGTGTTGCATATGCATATGTGGGGGCTGAGCTGGAGGAGGCAGTTTGTCAATGTCAAGCTTCTCAATAACAAAATGCAAACTTAAATAGGGTTAATTTTAAGCGAATAATATCACCACAACCACAACCAACCAGAAATGTTGCTGGTTGTTGCCTTGGTGTCATGCCAGGTGAGTTTGGTTGGTGGTGGGTTAAGATACCCTGCCCTGGTCCTTTGTCTCTGTCACTGTTTTCTTCACTTTATGGTAAGCAAAACTTTTCTCCATTTTGGTGAAGACCGCAACTCCTGTAAATGCAGTCCTTCATGAACACATGTTTTACTTTCCTACTGACAGCAGGAGCATTATGGTTGACTTTTAGACAAGCAAACAGTAGAACTCCTCTTGCTCTTAGATGCAGTACATTTGATTGACAGGTGATGGCAGTAACTTGCAATGAAAAGTTATTTGTGTAGTCATAATAAAGGCTTCCCAAACTTTAGAAAGGAAAGGACATGATTTTTACTCACTGTAAGATGCCTTAAAATATTCAGGAATTGGATGTATTCAAGGTTGTGCACATATGCATTTAAGCAACAAATGTAAACATGACTGTTTGAGAATTAAAGTTCTTTGTTGACATTTTGTGTTTTCTTACAAATTCCATCTTGAGTTCCAAGTAAATACAGTATAAACTAAGTTTGGTCAAACTGCTACTGAATTGCATGCATGTAGCAGTGAAACCTATTGCAGTGACACTTATAAAATCATTTTCATATAGACAATTTTCTATTTTTGTTTCTGGGCAACAGCTTGTCAACTATTCTGCATTGTAGTGTGATACTATAGTGTGCTAGTCACTTCTCTCTTCAACAGCACAGAACTTCCTGTTTTGCATGACAAACTCTCAATTTCACCTGCGAAGCACTGAATGTTCCAATAAGGAAGAAAAATGCTGCCTGTGTTTTTCTCCACACATTGTCATGTGTTTCATATATACATATATAATGACATACAGAGGCTGCATGAAAGGGTGGTCTGTTCAGCAGCCTCTGATCCCACCTCTCTGCCTTTGATTCAAACCTGGTTTGTTCTGTCTCACAACATGTTTATCATCTGTGTGCAGCCTTCAAATGACATTATGCTGTGATCCCACGGCACATCAAAGCACCTGTTTGATGAAGACGGTCAAAGGATATGACTTTTCCACTTTCATAAGAAACTGGACAACAAAGGCTTTATACAGCAAAAAAGATTATATGTTGTAATAAAAAGCCTAAATTATTTTAAAAATTCAAACTATTAAATTACTATACTATTAATACAAACTACTATAAATGACTAATTTAGTGCCAGGTTGTAAGACATTTTGTTTCTCTCATTCTTAATTGCTGTCTCTGCAGTTGGTCAGACGGCAGACCATGGATTCCTTTTTGATGAATCCTTTAACATCAGTGCCTAAAATACTAAAATTTCAGCCCTCAGTAATTTTAGGAAAAGTTTAACAGTACTTTCAGTTGCAATCATGTACCAAACTGACCTTGAGGTAAAATCTCTGCTTCACTTTGGTTTATAAAAATTCAAACATGGCTCAGGGATGATTGAGACCTTCAATTAAGAAAAAGTAAAACTTAATATTTGACAGACTTACATTAAAAAAAAAAGGAATATATGTAATTACATATTTTCATTTTTTTTAGTGATCAAAAGTAATATATATATATATATATATATATATATATATATATATATATATATATATATATATATATATATATATATATATATATATATATATATATATATATTTATGTGTGTCATATTGAACTTTTTACTTAAAGCAGGTCTTTGTATGAGCCACAAATAGCTTTTCTAAGTTTTCAGAGAATAATTTCTGAAGTCTACAGAAAATTACACAATTTAAATGTTTAAATGTTTTCCTATATTGTACTTATTTTTCTAAAAACCCACAAGGGTTCTTTTTTTATTATAAAGAATAAGTAGACAGAATAGGCACACTGGATTGAAAATTTTTCATGATTTCAAGCATTTGCAACTCTGTTTCTATTATGTATTCATTCCTGTCTGCGTTTCAGATATTTTTTTTTATAAAAGATATATTTGACTAATAACTGGTAATAATTTATGTGACATTGTATTGAGTATTTACATTGGCTAATGAAGCAGCTAATAATTTTTGTCTCTTCGTTTTCAGAATAGAATAGAATAGACGTACCTGCATTGTCATTGCACAAGCAATGACAATACTAATGAAAAAAATATTGTTAGAATAAAATGAAATAAAGTATAATATAATATAATATAATATAATATAATATAATATAATATAATATAATATAATATAATATAATATAATATAATATTTTAGATTAAATATAAAAAATGACTATGAAATATAGGAAAGCAAATAAAACATATCTCATAAGATTTTCAAAAAATGTCTAGCATGTTTGCGTATTCAGACACCTGTAATGTCTTTAAGGCTAATTAGTCTCAGTGTTGTGTTTAACCTCTTATTTGAATAACTGTGAAATATTTGTTATCTATAAATGCTGATAAGGAATTATTTCCCAATGTTTTAGTTTTTGGGGGTTTAAAGAGTGTCTTGCACCAAAGAATTGCCTTACGGTTTGTTGTGTTTGTTTTCTCCTTTCCTTCAGTGTACTGGCAATTCTGCTTTTGCTATGAAGCATTGGCAAAGAGAAAGTAAAAAGTAGCCTTACTCTGGTCTTTTAAGGTCATGATCGAACTCTGGTTTCAAATTCCAGTGCTCTTTTTTCTATGGAACTTCAATACAAATACCAAATTGAAACCTCCTGAAAAGGAACAACAAAACAGCGTTGCAAGTTTTTTGTATGAGACATTGTTAAAGAAAAAAGTGTGACAATCTTTTCAGCAACTCATTTCAGAGCAGTATCGTATGCACTAAATTGTTCCAAAACTGATGTTTTTTTTTTCTCTTGGTTTAGTTTTCTGGCTGTTATCTACTGACTGCCGTTGTTGACAGCTAATGTGATGTGTGATGTTGGAAAATTACATTTCATTGTCCTCTTCCTTTTGTGTACTAACATTTTAGATCTGCTTGTTTGCTTGGATTGAGAGATCTCATGGGGGTCATTAATAACACAATTGTAAATAAAAGTATGTGTTGTTTTCCAAAACAATGGAGTGAAAACAATGGAACAGGAAGACGGATGCTGACTGTAAAAGAGGCACATGTTAAGTCCTCTGATCTGAGTGATGAAAGAACTTCCCCTGTTAACTACTTTTCTTCATGTCAGAGCCACCTAAAAGCCATATACCAGCTCCACTGGAGAGGGAGGCAGGGTAGATCCTGCCTACCCAAAGCAAAAAGGAATAAATTAAAACATTCCATTTTAATAATTAGCTTCCATATTGTTTTCATATTATCTTATCATTATTTTTATATAATCTTTCAAATTATAATTTCTTATAGCCTGTAGTACTTATCTATTTAAAAGTCATGACACTGAGTGCTTTTTATAGCATAATGCGAAAACAACTCAACAGCACCTCCTTCTGGCCAGGTAGTACAGCTACACAAGTAATTCGCTGTATTGCGGTCAAAGCCACACCCTCTCTTTAGGGTACAGTGCTGCTTTGCCTTTTCCTCTCAGATCATTGCAAAGATGTGTGTTTGCGCATGCATACACACATCTTTTCTGTAAAAAGCCAGATCACGACGCTACCTTTTTATGTTACTGGTCGATGTTAATGCTCTACGCACGTTCAAAGAATGAGTGAATTGATGCTTCGCTCTAAAGCCATCCGACACTGGCAGGATGACACCACTAGAGAGGCTAAAACTATTTCCATGCCTTTTTGTTTTCCTTTTTGAGGAAAAACATCAACTTACTGTACTGGTTGTTGTGACGTAAAGTTAATTGGGAGAGTCCGAGGAATGCTATTGAATCATTTAGCAAGCTTTGCTCATTTTTATTGGTGTCTTACAATCTTGATTTTGTTAGGTGAAGCAGGCATGACAAAAAAAAAAAAAAAAAAAAAAAAAGATTAGGCGGGCACTTGGAATCTACCATACACATGGCGGTCAGCCAAAACGCATGCATCCCCCAACATATGAACCTTCCTATTAAAATAGAAACACTGTAAACACTCATCTGACTTCATTTTAACTTACAGTGTTTACACTGATCTGCCAATAACAGATTCTACATTGGGTTGAGGAGAGGCCATTGTGTCAGGTGGATGGAAGCCAGCTGTGGACATAATTTATCTAGACAGAAACAGAAAAGAGGACTTGTTTCCTGTAAGAAAAACATGCTGGGAGTTGTTTAGTTTTAAAGAAAGGAACTGAAGTTGGATCTTCTCGGTATTGGTCCCAAGCGTTGCCGAATCAGCATTTTAGTCAAAGAATGCATGGGAGAGTTCATCCTTGACCCATATTTACTTAGGGGCATTTTGAAGGAGACAATGGAGGGAGAGTGAAAGGTCATCACACTGAAACATTAAATTTTTCATGCCTCAGACACGTAAAACAAAGAAGGTGTGGACAAACTTTTGCAAATTATCCAGGAACCAATGACCTTCTCATTCCTGTGTTTTATGTCTAATCGGATCCTCAGTAAAGGATTTCCTCTTTTGTTTTTGTTTGTGGTGCCAATGCATCAAACACAACCAATGATGTGAAAGCTTTTGTTGTCATTTAACGTCACACAGCCCTGTCAGATCCACTTATCGGCCTTTCCTCTGATGAATAAAACACCTTTTGTCTAAGTTATCCAATGGCAGATGAAGAATGATATAACAGATGAGTTACATCATGTAAAAGAGAGGTAGTATGTCTAATTTTAAGATAACAAAATCTCCTGGTTTCACTGTAAAGCAGAAATACCAGACATGTATGGATGAAAAAGAGACACTTACACAATCACATTTCTAGTTTTATCCCTTTAAATAAGATCCATCTGTTTCCTGACTTGCTGAGTTGGTTATATTTTTTTCAAACTCTCTGGAGAATTTCAGCCACTACCTTCTTGAGTATCTGTTCAGTTAAGACTGATAACCTTCGCCCATTTTAACATGGCAACATTTCAGAGGCATGCTATTTCACGAGAGGCAGCGTGCATGCTTTGTACAAGGAATCTGAGACATGTTCAACATACTTAGAACAGTTCTATCTATGCATACTGCTGTAAATAGAGTTGAAAACTGCAATATCCCAAGATTATACCTGCTGGGATTGCATCATGCTTTTTGAACTTTTCATTTTATTTCTGGGAATCAACGTGCCATATGGAAGATCTTGACTTATTATGAAGTATTTGTGGGACTTGTATGACTCCTGAAGAACTTTCCTCCCATAGCACAGCTGTGATGTGAATACCAGAGCTTTGTGTTGTGAGGTCAGATGTTCATAGATAAACTGAATCACAGAGGATAACATAAGCTTGGAGGTTTAGTTGTTTGAAAGGAAATAGTCAGAAAAAAAATGTCTACATTAACAAACTTCTGATGTGCAATGCGAGGCTGGTTAGGAAATCGCTCATTAGAATCAGAAAAATGTTGTTCTAATGAGCTGATAACGCAAAAAGTAAATGTTATTTTGCTGGATGAAGTAACATTGCCGCCCTGCTAGATTACACAACTATGATTTCATAATAGGTGAGGCTCATTTCCACAAGCAGGAGCTTAGCCAGTAAGAATATTTCACCCAAGAACCCGTTCCCATGAAAGTCACTGGGAATCTATTGATTTATATTACTGTAAAAATATTTGGAGAAATTCAGTAACTATGATTTTTATGAAGTTTTAAATCAATGCCAATGATAAAATATGGTTGGTGGAGAAACAGTAAATTCCCTGTCAAGAAATCAGGATATTTATTAAAGAAATGTTCCAATATCTTGTTTTTGACTATTTGGGTCAAGTGTTTCTACAAGAGACTTTTTGAATATCTATATCAACCAGCCGTGTATTTTAATAAAATTTTCTACAAATCAAGGTATTGATGTGAAATTAACAAACATCACTGCAACATCTTTAGGATAAAACTTCTAGGCTTGGTGGCTTTATGTGCAACAGAATTGTAGATGTTTTTGGCTTGAACTTAGCTAAAATTTAAACTTGGGAAAATGCTCTTTAAAAATTAATTTGGGAAGATTTATAAATTATTTTTCCCTGAAAAACCACTGTCTAAATATAAAAACATTTAACTTTTAGCTGAATGGTCATCAAATTTCCAGATGATTTACACCAGTGAATATTTTTTGTAAATTGTTATTTCTCATTAGGTTGGTGTTTTCACATAATTCTAAGAATAATAGAAATAAATCCCATTATGTGTATTTTTGGTGTATCCTTTCCACTTATCTATGGAAAAGAAACCTCAAATAAAAAAAGGCTTTCCTGGAGTGTCTCAGGCCTCACTGACCTAGATTAGATTAAACCTTGAAAATGACTGGTCTTACTCGAAATGAACTAAATCCACCAACCATTGCCTCAAACTCAAAATTCTGTTGTTTTTTATGTGTAAACAAATAAACAAACAGCAAAAACAAACACCTGCCATCTCCACTTTTAACCGGCCTTGCAGCAAGGAAATGTAATAATCACTGTTCTGTGTTAAAGAATAGCTTGCCTCCCTGTTGAATCCCAACTTGATGAGTTTACAGCTCAGAATTTGCAAACTAGTGCGGCAATGAGGTCAGTAACTAAGGTGCAGAAGTAGGCCCACTGGTAATGGTTTAACCCTTAACAGTTTCAGCAGCGTTAGAATAAGATATGCTGAGCTCAGATAAAGTAAGATAAACTAAACTATGCTAAGCTATCTAGCTCCCAGCATTAGCATCACATATGTTTCTATAGTGGTCAACTCCAGTCCTCCACAGCTGCAGTTCTGCAAGTTCCAGGAGTTTCCCTGCTCCAACACATCTGACTCAAGTTAGTGGGTGATTAGCTGACTTAAGCCTGTTACATACTCCACGAGAAGCAAGAACTGAGTTCTTGTTCTCGAGGCTGCAAGAACAAGAAAAAACGTCTTGTTCGGGGGGGGGGGGGGGCGATGTCTGCTTTATGTGCAATGAACCCGGTTGTTACCTCCGCCGAGGAGGTTGTTTGCCCGGCGTCATTTTGCTTAAGATAACTTAAAAGGTTACGGATGGCTTTTATAAATATTTCAAGAGTTGTTGCAAATGTAAAAATGAAGAACTGATTAAATTCTGGTGGTGATCAGGATCACCGTTTGGATCCAGGAATGTTTTAAAAGGATTCTTAAACATTGTGCTTGGGAGAGGTTTCTGCTCTCCGAGTTTCTAGTTTCATATTTAACGAGCAGCTTCGTCCGCGGCAGGGCGAGTTGTGCACGCGGCTGGGTCCGAGTGTTTTAATGCCACATGTAAAAATGTTCGTACTTTCTCACCACCTCGATAAGCTGTTTTATCAAAACAATCCGTTTTGCCGGCAACATCTAACACATGGAAGCAGCAATTCCGCTTCATGCTTTCTCTGTGTTAACGACGCACACCTCCAATGTCCGACCAATCACACGATACTTCTCGCAGCCCTTCAAGAAAAAAGTTCTACCAGCCCGGTGTGTCAAGAACTGTCCTCAAACACGTCCGCAAGAAAAAATTACGTCATTTTCTTCTCGGAGCCTCGAGAACAAGAAAAAAGTTCTTGCTTCTCTGGATGTTTGTAACAAACTTTATGCAAAGTGTGACATCACCCTCTGCACAAGTCTGCTAATTAAGTCCAATGTGTGTCAGATGTGTTGGAGCAGGGAAACTCCCAACATTTGCAGGACTGCAGCTCTTGAGAACCGGAGTCGGCCACCTTGCCTAGAATAAAGTTTTGTAATCACCTCGTCTTTGTGTAAAATTAAAAACATTTATTCAAGAGTAAAGTAATAATTTATATATTTTTTTTATGTAATAATGTTACCAAACACAAAAAAAATCTAATCTTGTTCTGTTGTTCTTGGGTTGCTAAAGAACCCAGAGATTTCTCAGAATCTGCTCAAGCAAATACAAGTCAAACCAAACATTTTTCCTTTTGACAGTATGGCTGAAACTAACCCCCTAGTTTGATGATTTATAACCATATTGCACCACATACTCACAGTGTTGTTGGGATATCTACCTAATGAGCAGCTAATCTGTTATTGTAGACTATTTTGAGGTATTGTTGCCATTGACAATGTGCTGAAATGAAGCCAATTTTTAGCAGAACTTTCTACTCACTATTCTCAACTGAAAGATTGCGTAAATCAAGAGCTTGGCAAGCTTTGAGTGCTGAGATTAGCTTCAGATATGAATGCATAAAAATGCTCAATTCCAAACAAAAATAACATACATATATTTATCTGCGGTTGTGTAGCAACTTCACAAACATAAACAAACAAATCTCCCACATCTTGATTGTGAAAACAGGGAACAAAGTCGTTAGTATTTGGTACATCGTGTATATTTCAACATAAATCTGAAAGATATTTTGGTTCTCTTAATAAGCACAGCCAACTAGATAACGTGTTGCACAAATATACATATATTACTCCTATTTACAGATATTTAAGTGTCTTTTATGTGCAAATATGCTATACAATTTGATTTAAAAAATGACATACATTGGTTGACTGTACACATAACATGCATGTGACACTGTCTTTACACACTCTTGCAACAATATAAGTGTTCTTTTTGGGGCCTGCCTTCGTGGTCTGACAACCATTATACTGCTGCACATCACAATAATGTGCAGGAAATGGTTTTTGTCTTGAGTGCCAATGAAGCCAAAAACACAAAGCCCCCAACAGCGCAGGATGTCAGAAAAAAAATCAGGAAGTACGCTGACGTATTTGGTGTGGAATGTGTGAGCTTCTCCCCAACATTCTCTGAAAGCCATGGGAACAGTCTGTGGGAAGGCTCATCCAACAGTGGTCACTCTCACCTCATCAAACCTTCCTGCTTGCCATGTGTGTGTGTGTGTGTGTGTGATGCTATTTACATCTGCTGGTTTGAAACGAAAAGCTAGCATTTAGTGATGCACACAAAAGGGCTGCCTGCAGCAACATACAGCTTCATGAAGACATTATAAAATTGTTTGTACAAGCTAAAACATACAACACCACATTAACTTTCCATATTCTTCCTGTTATATTTTATATTAACCACTGGAATGTGGTTCTGAAAAAACAAAACAAAAAAGAAAACCAATCAAAATAAAATCCAAACACAAAGATTTAAGGGTTAGCTGTTTTACAAAGACGTGTGGAAGAGTTGCTTTTACCACCACGCACGTTCAGGCTGCAGCAAGTTTTATGTTCATAAACACTCATATAGAAGAGGGATGTTTGGCAGCACTGTGGGGAGACACAGCCGCAAGGAAAAGTGTCAAAATTCCTGGAAATTCTTGAGAAGTACAAGAAAATCTCAACTGCTTGAGAGCTCTAAGGTTTCTCATGCTTGAATTTTCAACAATGATCACTAAATTCAAACTTGAATACCGAAATGCTTTTTGTTGCATCACAATGTTTAACAGTAATTTTTTTCTGATATTTATGTTGAGCTTAAATGAAAATGGGCACAAATGCACAAATAATCCAGTCAAAAATGTACAGCAAATGTCTTTGTCTTTCCTCTAATTTTACAAATTTACAACGAACTTGAATCTTTTTGGTCTCTGTTACTTATTCCATACAAAAAAAAAAAGAGTTTTCTCTTAAGTCTTTCGAGGCAGGGGAAATTTCAACCTCCATAGAGCACATCCAAAGATGAGCTGCCTCTTTTTGTTGATGCCACTGCCTGTTTACTCTGCCTGAGTCGACATCTTGGGAGAATTTTCCAGCTCTTTCCAGTTGCCAGTGCTCCCCGTTGGGCTCCGATTGGTCATCTTGGTCAGGAGCGTTGTCCTGCGGATGCTACTGTCTGAGTCCTCTTTCTTGAAGTCAGTGTTAATTTTCAGGCAACAGGAGAAGCAGCGCACAAAATCCTGGAGGAGGTGACCGCTGAAGATCATGTATATCCAGGGGTTACAGCAGCTATTGAGACTGGCAAGGAGCGCAGACAGAGTCACTACTGTGTTCTCCGAATCTGAGGAACAGAGAGAGGAAAGAGGAAAAGGATGAATAATCCACAAAACATCTGGTAGAGGCAAGGCACCAGAGGTGCCTGAAGCAAAGTTCAAGTTGTGTTTAGATGTGGGGCCTTTTTAAAAAAAAAAAAAAAAAAATATGTGATGACTTTGGTGAATACAAGAATTTAGAAATATTACATGTTTTAATATCTATTGATTAAAAAAAAAAATTGCTTTCATGCTTTGCTTTAATGCAGAACCCAGTCTGCAGGTTCCCGCCACCTTATGAAAAGCACTTCATTTGTGTAGCCAAAGTGTGTCTCCCAATCATAGAAACAATTTTTAAAATAAAAATTTAATGCAGTGTTTTACTGAAAGCCTTAAATAACAATATCTTTTTGTTTCTCTAAAGGAGTAACTGCTGCACCCTTCCAGTTTATAAAGACATTGTACGTTTTTCAACGACAGCTTTTACATGCATATTTGTTTTTGAAAAATAAATAAATAAATAAATAAAAAATAAATAAATTGGTGCGTAAAACCTGCGTGCGCCTGGATTTTACTTCATCCATAAGGCTGTTTGCATTATTCCGTCAAGGCTCTCTCTGCGGCGTTTATTATTGGCTGTAAATCACATAATTACAGTAGGATTTATGTCTCTTTCATCACTCACCATCCCACTGGAACTCTGCATCCCACACGGACCACATCTGCACAGTGAAAAAGGGTGCCCAACAGACGACGTACGCCAAAACAATCACAAAAGTCATCTTTACGGTCCTCAGTTTGGCTCTGGATATAGTTGCAACGCTGCTGACTGAATTCTTCCCAATAAGCCCGTTCCTGCACGCAGCGCCAGCCGTCGTTCTCCTTTTCTTGTATTTGATATTTTTCCATATACTGTGGCAGATGAAGCCATAACACATCATGAGGATGACCACAGGCACGAGGAAGATGCCCACGGTTATCCAGGTGATATAGGCCTTGGCGCCCCAGGGCTCGATAAAGTAAGACCGGCAGTCGTACACGTCCGAGCTGTTATGGATCTTACTTAGAGAGAAGATGAAGTACTGAGGAGTGCTGAGCACCAGGCTGCACATCCACGTGGAGATGATCATGATGTAGGAGCGCTTCGTGGGCTGCTGGAGAGTCTTCAGCGGGTGGCAGATGGCGATGTAACGGTCCAGGGTCATCATCACCATCATGTAAGTGGACGCAAACATCCCCATCACCTGGAGGTGCGTCACAACTCTGCAGAGAAAGTCTGGACCGTAGAAGCGGAAGGTGATCTTCCAGCAAAGCTGCGGCAGCACCTGGAAGAAGGCGACTACCAGGTCAGCCAGGCTGAGGTGTTTAATGAAAAGGTGCATCCGCGACATCTTCTTCTTAGTGTTGTAAATCGCCAACAGGACGCTCACGTTTCCTATCACAGCAACCACAAAGGTGATGCTCAGGACCATAATCTCTATTTGGGCCAATTCTTCATTTCTCGCAAATGGATCGGATCCGTTCGGGTGGACGGTGCTGTTGTTCCCAGGCGTTCCCATCATTAGACCATCAGTCAGACTGAAACCCAGAGACTGGTTCTCTTTGGGCAGGAATAGCGCATTGTCAAGAGAGCGCATGGCACTGCCCCTCTGTGCGCCCTAGCAGATACAGAGCCAGAGGGGCTGTGAAGTGCCTCCTTAACCCGTATATGGAGCTACCTGATGCTTCCAGAGAGGAACTCGCTGCTCTGTGACTCGTGGCGGCTGTGGTGGCTTTTTAAAGTCGAATCATATTTCAGAGCGGCTGTGCGTAAAACGGGTGCGCTGAAAAAAAGCCCCACCAGTTACTTACTCGCTATGGTTTCAAGGAGACATATTCATAAAACAAGTTTGTTTAAAAAAAACAAACAAAAAAACAAAAAAAAAAAAAAACAGAAAAAAAAGTGCCTTCTTTAATTTTTGTTTGCTGTGCTCAGCTTACTTTACCAACCTCCACATCAGCAGCCCAGTTTTAGTTTGCAGGCTTAAAAAAAAACAGAAGCAAACTGTGAAACACAAAACTGAACAGATGACAAAAACGCTAAGATCTTTTTGAACAATGTTAAAATAAACCCCACATTTTTCAGTCATTGTGCAAAGCAAAAATAACATTTCGTCTGATTAACTGCTGCAGGAAGCAGATAAACTGAAAATATGAAGTAATTTATGATGTCACTGTTGTAATGCTACATTCACTTCAGCAGGAATGATTTCAGTTAAAGAGAAATGCTTGTGTTCACTTAGAGCAAGGCCTTTAGCAGCAAAGGAACAGATTATAACTGTATATCTGAAGTGGTTTCTCAAAGAAGCACCAGCAGTTTTGTATGTTGTCCAAAGCCAAACTCAATAAAACTACTTAACCTGGAAGTATTTAGCTTTAATAAAATTCTAATCGGGTGCAGGGAGCTGCTGTGTTGGTAAATCTGCGTAAAATGGAAGCACAAATTGTTTTACTTTCACTAAGTTAAACTTCATTTTCATTAATAAATTCAAGTTTTCAAGGGAAACTTATGCAACAGAGTTAAACTTCTTTTGATTTATATTTAATTTTATAAAATCATGACATATTTTGAAATACTCCTCCTCTATGTCCCATACCTTGTTTACACACCAGTTGTTTACTCTTGTGTTTTCAGAGACGCCTTTTTTCTGTTATACTTTTAGTCATCTTGACCTGCTTAGATCTCTACGGCTGACTCGGTGAAGATGAACAGAACATTGCTTCATGGCACCCACAAAAATGCTTTTATTATGCTGGTTAAGCCACAGAACTCAGCTGCTTTAAAAGAAAAATCCTTGTGAAAACAATTTTTTTCGTCTTTTGAGGATATTTCCCCCCAAAAGTGTGGTTTTAAGAAAATATTTCACAAACATCAAAGTGATATTTTTTCTCACTATAACTAACAATGAAGAATAAACTTTAAAAAAAAGTGTGTATTTTCTTACATCCTGTATCTCTTTTTGCTGTTATTTTCATTGAATAAAAATGTACAATCTCTCCATGAAATTAAATTAGAGATTGATTGAAAATTAAATCTGCTTTGAATGACCATTTGTGTCAGTCTTTTCCACCCAAAAACAGCTCATAAAGGTATTTGTCCATTTGGAGGGTCAAGTTTCCGTAACTGACAGTGAAGAGCATCTTCTTCTGCACAATTGGCCAAACATTCTTGAATGCATTTACAACAGTAAAACTCATTTATGAGTGTAAAGGGACTCAATAAAGCCAGACTTCTGTGCTCCCTGCAGTTGTTTCAAGGACTCTCTCTTTTCCAAAGTTGAAATCCTCAATGGTTGGGAATTTCTGCAGGGCTACCGCTTCGCCTCTGCTCTTTGCTTCTGCATGTTTACTGATGTTGCCTCAGTTTCCAAGAGACCCATAATATAAATTGCGTATTAGAGTTTCCATTACCAAAGCGGATGATTGCCAACTGGCTATGGGTGTCTGGCAGCAATTCAGCCCGTCTGATCCATGTGCTGATAGCGAGGATGGCTATCTTTATAGTACTTGCATTGCAGCCACCATCCAGATCTGCTCTCTGTCATTTCCGACGGCCAACAAACTGGAGCTCCCTTCCTAAAATTTCCTGCTGGCTGGTTGAACTGGCTTAGATGTATAATAAAGTTTCTTCAATTATCTCTGTGTCTATCTCTTCTAATCTCCCCATAATAATAGACAGAATTGATTTCTGACGCCACAGGCTTCTGCTGACCAGCTAACCGGTTTCCTTCCTTGGGAGTCCTGTTATGTGATCCACTTGCTCGGCTACACTCATGTCTTATCCTAGAGGCAGTTCAAAGACAGTAGCAACAGATGTGCTCCTTCACGCTGGCCTGAGCCACGTTTAACCTCATCTCCTGCTTTTTGAACACATTCACCAGAGATGTCCTGCACTGTTATTACAGCTCCAGGCTTTATTTGTCTCTGTTGCACACAGAACATGAGAACTTTGCTCACCATCATCAACTGTGGGTTGTGAGTCTGAGCCCGGGAATCACGGGAATGCATGTTGTGTCTGCAGTAGTCAGTCTGAATTACTTACATCCAAGTTTTACTCTCAGGAGTAAGCTTTGAGAGCCAGTTGGACACGCTGCGTGTTTATTGTGTAGGGATGTAGACATGTTGGGAAGGAATTCATTCTTTTAGAAAATAGTAGGTCTTGTGCTTAAATTTGTTTAAGATGGGTTTAAAAAAATCACAAAAACAAAATAAAAACACAGAAAGTTGAGAAAAAGTGGTGGAGTCTTTGTGTAAAACTGGTAGATTTAGTTGTCATGATATTCTTTAAGTGTTTTTAGTGTATTCTTTTTCCCATGTAAAAAAAGCAGAAAGTACACCATCTTCCTACTGTAAGACATCGCATAACAAGACATTATTATACTCCTTATCCTTACCAAGTCATTACACCGTGTTATTATTTATTTAGAAAAAACTAAGCCAAAGTGCATGGGCAAGGTATGAAAAACTGCAAACAGGGCTTTATTCAATAAATTGCACAACCATCTTTTGTGGAATTAACATGATGAAATTGTTATATGGCTTTAAAAAAATACTGAACAAACATGACTTATTTGAGAGGCTTCCTATGAAAAACACTTCTCAACACAACAGAGCACAGCTTAGGTTTGCAAACTTGCATCTGAACAAACCACAAGACCTACAAATCAAATATCTTTTAAACAGATTGAACAGAAGTTGTAAATATGCACAGCAGCACATTTAGTAAAAAACAAAGTAGAAACACCTCATACCAGGTTTAAGGGGAATGGTGGTGGCGGGTGATCATTTAGTGTTGTTTAAATGCAACAAGTTTACTTTAAAATCAAACATACTAAATGAGCTTGCTGATGATGAAATGGTTCAGCACATTTAATTCGCAGCACCTGGATGTTAGTAACTCTTATTAGTAATGTTAAAAAAAAACAAATACAAAATTTAGTTCAGTTTAATAATGACTGACAGTTTAACATATTACATGTTTCTGTTCATTAGGGCTTGAATTATACAGATGCAGAAAAACAGAGTAGAAAGAGAGGGCTGTATTCTCTCATGACTATCTGCTGTGGCTGCTGGTGCGTTAAACCAAGTTTTAAGGTTTATTAATGTTCCAAATCATGCATTTTTGTTTGTTGTTTTGTCTCAGATTAAATAGTGTGCTGTAATAATAGCATTTCCTATAGAATCTTTTTTTTTTTTTTTCTAAAACCATGATATTTTGCTAACTTCAACCTATAGGACCTCACCTTAAAACAGGAAAAATTACATAAGTTAAGCAAACTAGTCCTGGAACTTTAAACAAAAAAAAAAAAAGAAAAAAAAAGAATGAATTCTATTCTATTCTATTTCTATTCTACAGTCAATTAGCAGATGCTTTTATCCAAAGCGATTTGAATATGTGTGAGAGCAACACAAGCGCGAAATCAAACAGTAGAAGAAATCGTAGGAAGGTGCTAGTGGACTGTTCAGTTGGACACAGGTCCTTCCATGAAGTGCTACAGGCTTTTTTTTTTTTTTAATGAATGAATGAAAAAAGGAAGCAAGAAAACAGTTATGTCGTAGTCTCCTACAAGAGTCTTACTGTTAAAAGTCATGTTTGTGCTAGCAAAATGACGAGGTGAAAACAGCCCACTAATGGCTGAATAGATACCTACATATATACATACAGGATATATAGGAAGAATACACACAGATAACAAGATCTGGAGCCAAAACACATGAGAAACTTATTACAAAGCCCTTGCATATTTCTTTTGGGAGAACCAGAGTAAGATTGGCTTTGGTGTGATCTTGCTCTTTATGAGAAGTTTTTTAAGCCAAAAAAAGTACAGAGCAAATAAGATTGGACTACATTTAGATGTGAAAAAGTTCAATTAAGATTAATTAATTCCAAAATTTAACATATTAATAAGAGTGGGGTTTTGTAGACATTTTGTTTTTGCTTGCAGACCCACTCCAAGTATAAACAAGAGAAGCTAGCATCCCACCTAGCTTCAACACCAAAATTAGTAGGTCAATATTAGACAAACATACAAATTCACTTGCAAAAATGCTCTGGACTGACCAAAATCTCAACTCAAGTATTTCTATTGTCCCTAATGGAAAAGTTATACGGGATCTCTCAATATCCAAATGTCACACAGTAAAATCCAACACACACCAACCATGATTGTCCACTGAAACTACAAATCATAACACAAAGGAAAAAAACCAAACCGCTAAAATGAAAATAAAACAGCAACAAGGCACAAAATGACCCTTAAATTATTAAAAAATGCTTAAGAGAAAACACTAAAAAGGAAGAAAAACACTACAAAATATAATCGCTCAATAAAAAAGCATTTAAGGAATAAAATGATCAGGTGCTGTTAAAAAAATACCATTGCACATGAACAAGGGAATTTTTCAGTCTTTATCTGCAGTCTTGGGGTTTGGAATCTCAGACGGGAAGGGAAACACAGTAAAGTCTTTTTGTCAAAGGTGGTTCTGGTTTCCCATAATGCATCTGGCTTTCCTCACTACTTGCTGCTCGTATACAGCAGACAGTGAGGACTGTGAAGCTTACAGCTTTATGGACAATTAAAAGCAAACAAAACTGGATGCATTGCAGCTAAATTTGTGGTTCTGACTGGGGATCATTGGGCCCTTGTTAGAAATTCAAACTACATTGTTGGTACAACTCTGGATATTATCTCTTGTCCACTAACAAATTTAAGAGACTGTTTTTGGTGCTTTAGTCAAACAGAAGCACTTAGTAACAACTCCATCAGAGGCAAAACTCCAAACCCTATCCCTGAGCCAAGCAGATATTTAAAACTATTTTTGAATGGGTTGTTTTGTTACTGCTTCTCTAAAAAGTTCTATAATTGGGAATCATTTTGTAGAATAATACTTTTTTGAGCTGTCTGATGCAGCTTTGTGAATGAGTTCCTTGAAGGTGAGACATGTCTTATCTTCAGTGGTTGTACTTGTTGCCACCTGCACCACACCATGGATGTCTCTGATGGTGACTCCCTCTATATGGAGAAAACTTCATGACGGATTTATCCCAACATGTATCTACAGCAAACCATAAATGGCTTCAGATGGCTATGCTCAATCCATGCTTTAAGGATTTAAAGTAGGAAGGGGGGGAACGACAAGCGGTTTGGAGCGACTTTGTGGTAGGAACAGTGTAAAGAGTTCACCACACATCAGCCAACAAAGTAAGAAAAGCCTCCCTCAGATTTTGATTCAGATGAGGAAGCCCTGTGTAACAGGATCCCAGAGAATGTACAGAGCAGAACCTACCATCAGTGAGACTGGCCCCTACAGTGGTGGTCCAGTCAAACAGGGACCCACCCAAAGCTGTCTGTCCTGGGCTGCAAGTATCTGATTAGCCCTGTCACGTCTGTCCTGTGAGTGGCTCTTCTCATTTGCAAGTCAGATAGGAACAAAACAGAAAGCTTCCTTGAGCTCTGAAAATGGGAACAGGCTAGTTTGCCTAAGAATCAGGCAAGGCAGCATTGCGAGGCCTGTGGTTTTGTTATTTTTTTTCACAAATAATGTAGATCAAACTATAATAGCTTAGTGTACGGAACAGTTTGTGCTCTGGGTACTTGGGGTATAAAAGACATTTAAGCCTTTCTATGACCATCTATATTTCTGGTTGTTTTACAAGGAAAAGAAAAAACTCTATATTGCACTATATGTGGATTTTTCAATTTTTTTCAAGTCAATGCTGTGATGATAAAGTATTTAAAGTGGAATTATTATGTGCATTTCAGTCTAATTTATTTTTATTTCTGAGCCCAGAAGGGCTGGGATTGATCGAGTTATTGTCACAAATCGCTTTATTTACTTCAGACCGACCCTCTCCGTAGGCTGTCAGATCAGCCTGCGGGCAAAACGAATGGATTGAGACTCTTCCGCATTAAGCCCCGCCTCCACTGCACTACATCGGGAGCGCGCACCGCAACTGCTTTCACCGTCATTGTAACATCTCATAAACAGAAGAATTAGGCTAATATGAACTCAATAAAAAAAAAAACAACGAAATACAATGTCAACACATAGGATACAGCCCTACATGTTGGAACCTGAATCAGACCCTGAAAACGAAGTGGAAAACAGCAACCCACAGCAACGAATGCAGCAGGATGTCTCTCTTTGGTAAACTCACCAGCCATCGTTGGAAATAACTTTATCCGACGTTTTCTACCCGCCTGATGTATTTGTACATGCCCTGGTTAACCAGTAGAAGGTAACCAATCACTGAACCTTATCCCCCGTGATGCCACAAGGATTTTGAAGTAGAAAAAACTCTCTAAAATGACGCATCTTTAGTCGCCATGGAAACCAACGGAGAGAGGGCTAGAACTCAAACTCAAACATGCATTTAGGTGATAAAAAACAGTGTTGTTCACATGTCTGATGAGGATTCAACACTGTAACACTGTAGAAAACTCAGAAAACTCGAAATACCATAATAGCACCCCTTTAATGTATTTAAAATGTTACTTTAACTTAAAACACAAACCCTGTAGAAGGAGAGCAACTTCCTGGCTATAAACATAAATGATGCATAGAGGTTTGAAATCACATTAAAGCAAAACTATTTACATTTTCAGACAAAAAACTCTGTATGTACATATGAGCAAGCCATTTGAATTTGTTTAACACAGGTTGTAGGTGTGGGGCACCTGTACTTGGTTATTTGTAGAAATAAAGTTCTAGTTGTAGAACTTCAGCAGACAGTAATCACCTTAGTCAGTGGCGGAAGGGATAAACTGATCTCACAAGAGGGTGAATCAATCCATGATCTAATGCACCAAATAAAACACAATTGGAAATGACAGCAGAGTTTCCAGGGGGTGCACAGCCACCTTGCCAGCCTGCCAGCCTGCATGCCCACTATAATCTAGGGTGTCCAAGTGCAGCAACCCCCCCCCCTACCCGCCCCATAGGAGCTGCTACTGGATAGACACCACTGGAGGGTGGTGACTGATGAGACAAACCAGTCTGATGACAAGCTGCCAGAGGGACGATTGTATAGATCAGCCGACTTACAAGGATGAAGCCAATGCAGGCCACCCCTGCCACGACCAGCAAAAAACTACACTGCCGTAAGTGGATCAGCAGCAACACCCAAAGCATGAAAATGCCAGCTGTCCATCAACAAAAAGCAACATTTAAGGCAAACAGGTGATCAAAAGTTCCTGGGCCAAACCAGTGTGCAACAGGAGCCACATACTGAGGAACAAACATCTAATCCAATATAAACCAGTGTGCTCCACCAATTATTGGCTGTCAGTTGCACCTGGTTTGTGCAAATTGAGGTGGAGGGAAAAGATAAAACCTTTCCCTGCACACTCGGCCATACAGCTTGACACTGAACCTGTGAATGTCAGCGGCGGTGGTCTTTTGCGGCAAGTGAAGGATCTGCAAGGCCCCCAAAAAACAGACAAAATAAAAAACAATGAAGGTGATGGACAAGAGTGTCCTTCCATCTGTATATCCATCTTCTGTGTGAGTCTTAAATGATTCTTAAAGCACTCAAACTGTGTCCTTAAACCACCAAAATGATCCATCATTATCCCTATTGTGGTTGTATTAATACGTGTGTATTTATAATATCAAAGTCTATTTTCATTACATAAAATATTTAGTGTAAATGTTCAGCTAAACTGAGGCCATGTGAGGTTATAATAATAATATTAACTTTATTTCTCCTGATTGGAAAATGCCACCAGTTTTCAGTGGCTGGGGAGCAGTAGGGTTAATGGCCCAGCCCAAAGGCTCACAGTGGTTCACTTCTGTTGGTACACTGATTATGTTTATGAATTATCTGAAAATAACTAATCAGTTATTTAACTGTTTTTATTCAGTCTTATGTGAATTATCAAAATGCTCAATTTTTCTGCTATTATATTAATGTATTTCAGTTGAAATTTATTATTTAAAAGGGGAAAAGATTTGTCATATTCACCACTATAAAGCTGTTTAGGAATACTGGTTACAGGTGTGTAGTATACTGCCCGACACATGAAGCTATATGTTGCCTTGTTCTTATTTGACATCTACTCTGATATAAAAATAAGATGCACAAACAAGTAAAAAAGACACAATAAACTTTAAAAGACGACCACTTGCACCTTCTAATTTGGAGAGTTTTATTTGTAAAAGTGCAAACCAGTTTGTCTCCTGGACAACTGAAGTTGATGGGGAATCATGTTAAACAAAACGTTTAATTATCTTTAGGGTTAAAGTTATAACGATGAACAGCAATTCCACACGGGTCATTTGTTATGTATCTTTATAGTTTATGTACTTTTATATCCGTACTTCATGTGCTTCAGTAAACTGTACATTCAGGTTTACAGTCATGAAATCTGTGTCATGTATGCGTTAGTTATGCAACATAGGCTGGTATGAAAACTGGCCCTCCTCTCTTATGTGCGACCATGAACATGACAGCAGAGGTTGTGCAAATTAAAGAGAATAAAATTCAGCACAAGGCAGCTGGCAACAATTGCACAGAAAAACCAGCAACTATTTTATTTCTCCACATAGGCTGGTTGTATTGTAAGATTCTGCACATGATTAAGTTGAAGCACTGACTTGTCCAGTTATAATGACTTAAACGTTTCATTGTTATTTAAATTTTACACCTAAAAGAGGTATGAAAAATAACAAAAAAAAGATTCAAAGGACAGTGAACACTTATAAGAAAGCTGTATTGTTAAATTGTGCAGTGAGGAAAGCTAACTAGTTCTGTTCTATACACAAAAAAATCATCTTTATAATAACCTTAAGTACAAAAGAAGACAGTTTAATTAGTCTGAAATAGAAAAACTCAATAGAAAAACTCAATGTGCGAAATTCACATACTTTAATGGACCAATATGTTGTTGCCCTCAAGTTAAAAAGAAAAGATTTTTATCAAATATTTTTACAGTAGGCTGATGGTTTTCAAAGGTGACATTTGCCATAGCAGGCTGATCTAAACTAAAAAGAGAGTGGATATGCACAGAAACGATAAAAAAAAAAAAGTTTTTAATTAGTGCTGTATCCTCAAGGATCAAACTAAGCATATTTCTGCAGATGTCATGATCTGTGGGTTTAGGTTTGGGTTGAAACTTTGTGCAAAGAGTTATATGGCCAACACCACTGAATGTACTAAAATTCAATATATTTCACTATACTCAGGCTGTCAGAAGACCTTTTTTAAAAAATGTATGTTTACTTAATGGGAACTATGCACAAAAGCATTAAAATACATGTATATTGGGTCATGTTTAGCCAAAGACTAATTTCCATCTGTATTTTAGGGCAGGTGAGGTCGAAATACATCCAACTGATACAAATACAAAGTAACATATTGAGAAAGAGAGTATATTTTTTTACCTCTAATACACATAATTAAACTCAACACCTTCTTTCTCTATTAGATTTTCATTCAATGTCTTATGAATTATATGTATTTAAACAAAATAAAGACAATTCCAATAAAGACAGAAAAAGGTGAATGTGCTAATGGTAGAAATATGGTGGATGCCTCTGCATCGTTGCTGCTTGGCTGTAAGCTGTAAAATATTAATTATTAGCTACATCTTCTGTGACGTTGTAAGATGCTTGTTTTTTTTTTTTCATACGCACTCCTGCACCATAATATCTGATATGCGATATGAAAGATTTTCCAATAAGACTTTTGTCTAACAGTTGCTTCTGAAGCCAAATCAGAAGAAAGGTAAGGCTCATCATAAGTACACTAAGCTGGACATTATAATTGGTTCTCGTTAGACAATGAGACCTGAAGTCTGACTTGTTATGAACCAACAATTAACAGAAATGAAGACTGGAATGGAAATATTTCAACAGGTCTTATCACATTGTCATGAATGGAAATGTTGTTACTTTGATATGAAATCACTCCTTTTGCTCCGGAAAATGAAAATACAGCTATTTTTTTTTTTTCGTCTATCCAACATCCAACGGTGCCATGGGTTATTTGTTCTAAGAAAAACAACCAGGCCCATACATAATGATTTCAGCACTCTCAATTAGTCATTGAGATGTTCAAGACCATTTCCTCAGCTGAATGCAGACTTCACATCCACTTGTCCTGTGTAATGACCTGCAGTTCTGCTCCCACATGGACATGGGAGTCTGATCCCTTCTTATGCAGCTTCCCTGGATCATTATGTACACATTTTTAACCTTGTCTTCACATTTCATTACATGTTTTTACAATCCATTTCTTTACATTAGATAACCTTTTGAATATGAGCCTAAAAATTCTGTTCCGTTTTTTATGAAAACATTTAAAGGGATAGCGCACCATGAAATGTGTTTTTTGAGCTTTAAACAACATAGTGTTACTAAACTGTGATGAAAACCACCAATGCTGATGTTAAAGTGGGAATTTCTTTAAATGTTTTTTTTTTAAAAATTAGATTTGTTGGGTCAAAACGTGACTCATAACTGTCTGTACAGGGTAAAGCCACATTTTTTGTAGATTCCTTGGTGCTCCTCTACATCACAAGTTTTTTCTTAAAACCTCACAGCCCCCTCTTTCCAGATGCCAAAAAAGCAGGCTCTCTGCTTGCACGCATAGAAACAGAGCCACCAGATGACTGCAGCGCAATCGACTTAGTCTGTCAGTGTTTGGAGCAAATAAACATGTGGATAAGAATTGGATAAAGAGAACACGGAGATTATTCTGTTTGGCAGCAAAGAGGGTCAGTATAACACCTGAAGGCTCCTCATATAAAAGTTTGTAATCTTAGAGCTTCACTAAAGGCCCATTTATGCTTACTTATGTACATAAATGGGGATGTCCATTTTCTAAAGTTGTTATATACATTCATACTTTCACATTTTGATTATAAGTTAATTGATTCACTGGAGGGAATAGTTGAGTTCAGTTCTGTTTGTTCTGTCTGTTGTACAGATGCAACATAGACATGTCAGTCAGAAATGAATCAATCAGCTAGATGTATGGAGATGCCAGATTTTTAACTAACACCAAGAAAAGACTACATTATTTCTGTTTTAGCCTCTGTATTCACTTCCAGTATGATTCAGAACTGATATTAAAATTTTACTATGGACTTTTATAGCCTTTAGTTGCTCTTTACCCTTTTATTTATCTGACTTTTTGAACTATATGAGTCAGTGGGAAACTTGAAATCCTGGCAGTGGACTTGTACTTGTTCCAGAGACTCATTTTAAGACCAGAGGTGACAGAGCAACTGCGGCCAAAGCCCCCCAAGCTCTGGAAAGAGCAGCCTGAGGGAATCAGGTCAGCAGAGCAGTGTCTTGTTTTAAATCTCTTCCTCAAACTTCCTTTTTATAAGAAAGCCAAACTTCCGATTACCATGTTGAAAGACTTAATACATTTAATTGCATTGGTGTTCCAAACCAAATGGTTTGTTTGTTTGTTAGTACCCAGTTTTCTGGTACACCAAGAACACTGATGCATACATCGGAACTCTGCAACCAATTTTGTGACTTTAGGTTTCAGACTCTTGTAATGAGCTTGTAACTAGTGACAAATTCATCGACTTTTTTCTGGTGTCATTTGAAACTGTCATGTTTGCTGGAACCAGACCCAAAAATGCCAGACAGAGACACAACCTCAGAAGGTTTACAGAAGGCAATAATTCTTTTAATTGCTCCAAAAATTAAAAATGAGCAACTTCACAAAAACACGAGAGAAAAACAAAGTCTAACTCAGGAGCAATGCAGGCAGCAGTCCTGGGCAGCCACACACACCCAAGAGCTGTGCACTACTGACCACCATCTGGCAAAGACTGAGAGGGCAACCCTCCTTAAGTACTGGAGGGAGCGATGATGAGATGCAGGTGTGCTGACACGCCCAGGGCTGCTGCACAGCCTAAAACAAAAGAGGGGAAAAAGGAAAAACAAATTACCACAGGAGCAAATACACAAACCATAAAAAACAAAACCCTGACAGAAACGTTCCCATACACCAATGTTTCTCAATTCCAGTCCTCAGACCCCCCTGCCTTGGATGTTTTAGACACTTTACTTCTCCAAAACACCTGAGTCAGATAATAGAACTTCCTCATCAAGTTCATTGCAGCCTGTTAACAAGCCCTTTATTTCATTCAAGTGTGTCAGAGTAGCGTTGCCTATAAAACAGGCAGGGCAATGGGGCTCCAGGACCAGGATCCATGTGTGTGGCATTGAGTCGTAGGTTTTTCTGTAGTCAATGCACAGGTTGGTCTTTCTGATTTTGCAGTCTCGGGCGACTGTTCTGTCAGCTGGTGTTTGGCTTCTCTGCCGCCACAACAGCAGCTTACATGTCATAGAGAGGCAGGTTATTGGCCGGTAGTTGGATGGGACTGATCCCTTGTGGGGGTCTTTATATATATATATATATATACTATTACTATATATACTTCACAAAGATATGAAGAATGAATCATTGCCAAACTGTTCCATCTCTCTCTCGCTGACAATGTTATCTTGTGTCAGATTAAGTTCACAGTGGGAGTACCACCCACATGGCAAACTTATTACCTCCTTAAACTGATTAACAATTACATGAAAGATGTATTGCTAATTTAAATCAACTGGGCTCTCAAGATGAATTGCGTTGTAAATTGCACCTGAGATAGAGTTGCAGCTAATACAGTGCGTGTGAAATTAATCAGCACTGTTTTGTAGCTGTATGATAAGGTCATTTGTGTTTGTGTCTTAACTAACATCTGTTCCAAGATATGATCATGTTATTCCCAGCATGAGCGGAGGTTCCTATAACATGTTTTAGAGAAGCTTTGACACCATTTCCATAGTTAGTATCATTCAGAGCTTTGGTTGTTTGAAGAGTCAAACCTTTGTGGAATGATTAAACTCTTACCTCATCCAAAAAGGAAAGAACTAAAGCTTGATCTTAAGAGATAAGTCTAAAGACACAATTATTTTGACTGTCCGTGATCCTTACAAGTTTTTTTCTACTCCATCTAAATTATCCAGGCATGATTGTGAGAGTTGAGAGGCACGCATGACTGCTGAGAAAGTAATTTCTAACATAAACAGCAACACACTGCTGAGTTATTTATGTGAAGATAGATTAGCTGGGTGGAAATTCTGGAGGCGTCCTCATCAGTTTTTTCGTGAGTGTGTGACATGCGTGCATCCTCTGGTTCCTGTGTGCAAATATGCATCTTGCACTGGGAGCTTGGGAAACTTAGAGGCATAGGCACAACTTAACATCTATCAGGAGAGTAGACAGCAATGTTCTCACTGATAGTTCTTTGAATCCATACACAGTGACCTAATAACATCAAGCCTCTGGGGGGGTATCAAGGCCTCACTCCTTTAAATTGGCAAACGGTTCTGTGAAAAAATGCCTTTGTTTCATTAAAACTATTTAAAGATCCTTGTCCTCTCTATTTCTCTCCTCCCTTCACCCCTCATGTTTGTTTTCTTTTCTAAATGCTAACTATGAGCCTACACTTTTCGAAAATGTTTTAACTTGATTAATACACAAGTTAAAAACAATGTCAAAACCGTCTTCTTATTAGGCTTAGATGGTTTGTTTACATTCTCACATTCACTATCTTTAGGATACACATTACTCTCAGCATCCCACACAATTATGGTACATACTAAAACTCAAGAACCTGTCTTTGTAAATATTCTGCTGCTGCAGACACCAGTGAAGCTTTTCTAAGGATGATGTCGAAAGCAGGACTTTAGTAAAATAAATATAGTCAATTTGAACTAAACTACGAATACCAGTTTCTCCTGTGGCGCTTCTTTGGCCAGACAGATATTGCCACTAAGTTCATTTCTGTTGTTGGAAAACATCACTCTCTGAGGATAGACAACGGCTCTACCTTCCGCCTGCAGAAGCTAAGGCATTAAAAAAAGAAAAATATGAGTATAGCCACGACCAAACAAAGTAGTAAACCAAGTTGCAGCAGCTTGTAAATGCAGATTTTGAGGTTACTGAGCAACTGTGGTTTTAAATAGTTTCATCAGGAGCTGGAACAGATCATGGCATGCTATAATGGCTTAATGTCCTGTTTGCAAAACACTTTGTTCCATTTAACATTTTAATTTTTAGTTCCTCTGTATGTATTTGCTGGGTTTGTCCCATTTTATCACTTCCTGCTTTTTTCATGCTCTACCCTGATTGCTGCCACCTGCATCTCATCAGCCTCAGTGTGTTTAGACTGTATATTACTGCCTCTGCCTTCTCACCTCAGTAAGTTATTCCATGTAAACACCTGGGCTATATATATATATATATATATATATATATATATATATATATATATATATATATATATATATATGTATATATATATATATATATATATATATATATATATATATATGTATATATATATATATATAACCGGCGGGATTGTATCTCTCGGCCAGCCTGACAACGCCTTGGGATCTCCCCCGCAGAGTTAGCAAATGTGGCTGGGGAGAGGGAAGTCTGGGCAACCTTCTTAGGCTGTTTCCCCCGTGACCCGACTCCGGATGAGCGGTAGAAGAGGGATGGATGGCATTTGAATGCAGCTAAGATGATGTAGTTTGTATTCATAGTGATTCTCGTGCCGCTCAAGTTTCAATCAGAAATTATGACACGTCATGGGGATCGGATCCGGACTCATTATCTCCTTCTGTACAGACCCGTGCCTTTTAAAACTGTCCTTAAAGTACGCATACGTATTACAATGTCATCCAAAGAGTTCCAAAGCGCCAAAATTTCGCAATGTCTCAACCCAAGTATGAAAAAAATGTAAATGAGCCATTTGTGTTCTCCTATCCACCCCGCACACAATTTCCTCATCTAAAGTCGAAAATGACCAAGTTCACGTTTTCAGATACGTGATACGTTTCACATTTTTACAATAAATATGTCACTTTATGACGTAATAGTTTTCCGTTTTTACAATAAAACTATCACGTCATAATGTGATAAGGATCAAACTTTTTTTTATTAGGATGACAGCTCTACGCTTCCATACAGCAGGCAGACCATGATCACATAACTTCAGGGATCTGCTCGGGACTTATGGCTGCAGAAGCTGACTGATCTAATAAGGGACTTGGTCATGCAGAGTTCTATATGCCTTTTGAAATGTACTCGGATCACTGATATGCACAATGCAGAACATTTTAAGTATGGTCAGAGGATGCTATCCCTATGTTGAAAGACTGTTTTTCAGAAAAAAAACCCCAACTGGGACTTGTTTGCTCAGACCTCAGATCTGGATGAGTACATTGGCACAGCTCTGGGATACATCTAATTCGGCTCCAAAACTCACAAAAATGGTGTTTGAAAAGTAATAAGTGTTTCCTAATCAGAGACCTTGGATGAAAGATGTTGTTAAGAGCATGCGGTGTGGTTTTCTGGTCTGGTGACTAACAAGCCAACAAAGTAGCTTGGCATACCAGGAAAGAGGTATCAGGGAGGCAAAGAGCAGACATAAACATTGCATTGAGACGCAATTCTATAACAGCAGTTACATGTGGAAAGGTATCAACACACTGACTGATAACAAAGCCACGCCATGGACGTCTGCAGACATGGACTTGCCTGACACATCCAAAGGCACAGCACCAGTGTAACGTTTTTTTTTCCGACATGAAACGATAGATGTAGCAGCCGAGACAGACGCAGTACGTCTACTTTGTTAATCTTTTTTCCACTCAAGAACATCACCGACTTGCAAGCCATGAGCAGTGACGAAAACAGAAAATTGTATATATGCATTTGGTGTGACACCACAATTATAAACTCCATGCTCATAATTGCTACTGCTGCTTCTCCAAACAAGATGCCTGGAATTCCTTTATGAAAATGCTAGAAGGATTTTATTTTTCTTGTTTAAAAGAAAGAAACTCAGATCCTTTGAATAGTCTTTGCCCCATCAAGATCCACCACTGACATATGCTGTCTTGGTTTTGATGCCCTATTAAGAGAGCTAAAGGGCAAAGTGAGATAGATTAATCACAGTTTGAGGCCACCTTGCTGATAATGGCACAGAGAGTACTCCAGTTTGGCCTTTTACCCAATTACAGTCCTCCCCCTCTTTCCATCATGCTCTCATTGTGAATGATTGGCTTTGTGTTATGCACTGTGTACCATCCACGCAAGATAGATGAAAAATTAAACTGGTTTCATGTTACAATTTTGTGTTTAAGTAAACTGGAGAGTTTTTGCTCATGAATCTTGGTTTCCACATTCTGAAAGATGTCATTGAAAATGCTGGAGTTGTTCATGCAGCTGGAGACTTTAAAAACGTGTTTCCTGGACTAATGTAATCTGAGATTTTTGTTGGCTGGATTATTACTCAGTGAAATCCTATAGCATAAAAAAAGCTCCAATTTTATGTCAACATTTTCAATATTGCACAAGTCTGCAAAGCCCTTCTACTTCATGTCAACAGCAGCGTGGTCACGGAAAGATCCAATTTAAAGTTAATAAAAAGGTTAAAAGCATCTTGCTTGAAGGTGTGTCGGGGTGCCTGTCTGCTGCTCTGAAAGCCCAGACAGAATTTACACTCCTTGTTACAAAGTGGCCACATACTTCCTGGATTTATTCTGGTCGTGCAGATATTCTGATGGCTACTTACCCCCCAAAAAACAGGAAACCTGGAGCAGGAAATATCTTAACCTCTATCCTGCAGGAAATGCAGGACCAAAGTTCTTGTATCTTTTAATCAGACTGTCTGCTTGAGAGGGAATTAAAATCTGGGCGTTGTTGACTCTTATTAATTCTCTTTTTCACCTTCTAGCCAAGAGCCAAATGGAGGGATTGGAGCCACTGCCACTTGTCCAGCAATGAAAGCTCTCAGCTGGCTGTACTGTAGCTTAACAAAAATAGCTGGATCACACACTTGCCAACTGAGCCATTGACAGATCACCTCAGCCACAACCAGGCGCCTTTCTTTATGCTCTCTTTATGTCACTTTTAAAAATGGATGATGGTGTCACAGATACCATGTTTATGTCTTTTTCCCTTCAAAGCAGGAGAAGAAAAAATCTAATAGGGAACTGGGAGTTGGCCACATTTGCTCCCCATACATCTGTTCAGCATGTGAGCTGAAAGCATCCAGTTTGCTCAAAGTTATTAGAAATAAAGTTCTTATTTTCTTTTAAATGTAAATTATTTTTGAATACAGTACCAAGAAATTAAATTTGACCTAATTATGCCTCTCTGACAGGATCATTCAGTGATATTTTGTGGTATTAAAGGCGTTTCATTATTGAATTATTTGCTGCTGATTTATTCACATGCCAACTAAGATCTGTGTACATATCTGTTTTAGAAAGCGTGACTGGATCCAGTCCAGTCAAAGCCAATTGTCTGCAGAGGAGACTTCTCCTATTTCACACTAACACCTTCCCCACACAGACACAAACAGACACGAGGAAATTTAGTTTTTTATTTAAGCCTTTGCAGAACTTGGAGTACAGTTTCTTCCTGTTCTTCTGTTTTCCTTTTCCTATTCCTTTTGGGACTGCATTTGAAAACATTGTACGGTTCAGAAAAGATTGTCAGAATTTTTATTGTTGTTTGTTTGTTTTTTGATGATTTGGTTGACAAGAAAAAAGCTTCAGCAATGATTTGATCCTATTTACTGAAAGCTGTGACATGGCTTTGCTGCAGCATAACCACAGCTGTTTAAAATAGCCTGAGTTGCACCTCATTAGACATTGTGAAACAAGAGCATTTGTTCGCTCTCACAATACCTTGAAGTTACACAATCCATGCTTCAAAACAAGCAGATGACTTCTTGGTAAAGGATGGTTGTTTTTTGTAATGTAGCATCAGATCTTTCCTTATCTCAACACGGTTTTTCACCCACAGTGCACGATGGAGGGGTATTGCAGGTCGCCCCCCCCTCTGCTGTCAGATTCTATAATCAGACCTGCTCCCAGTAGAGCTGATCATTCCTCCACCCACCCACAACACAGCTCATTATTGTGCAAAATTTGGTCACAATAACTGAACATATTCACTTTCTCCATATTTATGTGATAGCTGTATAGCTGTTGTCCTGCACTTCTTTTATACATGGCATTTTTTGCACATTATTTTATATCAACTCTTTTTTTCTCCTTTGCACTACATCTCTTCCTTGTATATATGTAAAAACAGATAATTGTGTGTTTTTTAATTTAGGTTTCGAGTACACTTTCTATGCTTTGTACAGCTATCTGCCACTCTGAACTTCTCAGTGTAGGATGAATAAAGTACTATCTGATCTAATGTAATCACATGCTGGAAACACTGATCAGAGCATCAATGTCCATGACTGAAAATAGTTTTCCCACCTCAGTCACGTATTTCTGGGAATGTAGAAAAACTCCAATAACTCAACTTCTCACAGTAACTATGATTGAGTAAGCACAGAAGTGTGTGTTTTTTTTTTTTTTTAACTTGAAGGGTTAACCCATTGAGGGGTCAGAAGGGGTTAGAAATCTTCTTGCAATATTTTTTTCTTAGACTGATGTACACTCTATGTTTTATCTGTCATGAGATTATGTTGTCTTATGATGTTCTTGCACTGAGACTGTATTTTATACATAATCTTAGTATAATAACATATAAATTAAAACATTGTGTCATGATCAAAGATGCTAATTTGAAAAAATGAAATGAAAAACCAAAAAAATAAAATAAAAAATTAAAAGTAAGAAATTAAAATAAAATTAAAATATTCGATTAAGAATAAAAATTAAATTAAAAATAATAATTTTTTAAACAATAATTTCAAAAAATGAAACACACACACACACACACACACACACTGATATTTATATATATATTTATTTATATATATATATATATATATCTATATATATATATATATATATATATATATATATATATATTTATATATATATATATATATATATATATATATATATATATATATATATATATATATAGATATAGATATAGATATAGATATTATTGGGGTTGGGCTTTAATGCATTCATCACAATTAATTAATGTGTTAAAAAAATTACCACATTTAATCATAGAACTTTTGTTGATGTACAATGAGGCATGCGCTGATGCACACGGTACCTCAGCTACTAACTTAGCAGCACCGCCGCCGCTCACTCACTGATACACTCAGTGAGTGTGTTTAAAGAAAAGGCAACCATCAAAAAGTCTAATAACTTTTCATAACCATATGTGAAAACCCTCCCTTCTTCCCCACCCTAAGAACACACAAGTAGCTCGGTCCTCATGCAGCACACAGCATCAAGCTGCTGTCAGGGCAGGAGGTGATCGCCTTAGCTGCATGACCAGACTGAAGTTGATACTGGTTGATTCTTCCGGAGTTACTGTCAGATATTAACTAGACTGTGGATAAAAACATTTATAAAGTTAAAATGACTAACATGTTGTAGACTGTTATTTACAGAACAGCTGCAGCTGTTAGTTCAAGTACTTCAAATGACACTCTGTTCAGTTTTGGCCAAAAACGTTTTCTATGTCTTTCTGTTATAAAATTAAATGTATTTTTCTAGACATTACTAAAACCTGGAGTTAACACTACTAATGTCTTTTATTTATTCTAATTATACACTAAAATCCATTTAAGCAAAATAAAAAAGTCATTATTTGGACACTTCAAAAGTTCATCTCCCCACAGACGATTCAGTAAAAATCAGAGTCAGTTGACAGGCATGACACACCATCAGATATTAAATAGCACGATTATATGACTAATGGAGTGTGAGAGAAGATGGGAATGACAAAGTAAAACACAAAACAGACTGCAGCTCTTTGACTTGACTTTGAATCTGATAATTTTCCAAGTAACCTCTCAAAAGTCCACAGAACTGTTTTGAGCAGGAAGATTACATCAGCTCAGCAGCTTTACTTTCACAACGTCGTGTCACGCTACACTGCGGGACTATCACAAAGAATTTTATGAGAGATGGTTGATTAAGTTTCTCCTTTGTGGTGTCTGCCACGTGGATTGGCTGGACCAGTGGGCATTTCACTCACTGGCTGAGTAGTTCTTTCATCTGTTTACAGTTGGACTTTAATCTTTGCTAAAGTAATTCTGTGGTCTGTGAGCCACCATGGACATTTGGTCTCCTGACGTTTCCCTAAAATGGATAATTAAAAG
This sequence comes from Telmatherina bonti, assembly GCF_933228915.1. NCBI lineage: Eukaryota > Metazoa > Chordata > Actinopteri > Atheriniformes > Telmatherinidae > Telmatherina > Telmatherina bonti. The sequence continues at coordinate 23,336,881 of NC_136620.1, read as the reverse complement.
CTGAAGAGATGCTTGTCATGCGGGGTGAAAGACTGTTTTGTTGGACCTCACACAGACATCTTGTGGGACAGCTCATGAAGTAAAAAGAGACATTAGTAGGAAAAACACCCTTAATGAAATTTGGATTATTGTGAAAATATTTTTCAAATCTTGCATAATTGCCATGGGGTCTTATCTCTCAACGTGTTGGTTTTCCTTCCAACTTTTATTTCTCATTTCCATAGTGCCATACCTGCGAGCAAGCCCCTTTAATACCTTTTTCTAAGAGCACGTTAAACCAAAACCTCTGAAAGAACAGCTTCACATGAAACCTGAGATTATCTGAAATGTATTCACTTCATCTTTACCCAGCTATTTTTTTTAATTAGTCCAGTTCTTTATCAGATGCTGATAAATCAGCATGAAATTTGACATTCCTTCATGCTTTCACGTTGTGTGTTTGATACGTTGTCTATATCTTTGAACACCTTACATAACTAGCATCTGTGATGGCTTTAGAGTTACAAAACAGTCAGCTTCCACATCTCAGTGTCTATGAAACAAATCCAAGCAGTATTTTAAGAAATCTGCCGCAAGGACGCAGTCAGACTCCTTCATGATTTTTTTTTCCTGCATCAACAACAAAAAGCCAGTTAACTCTATGTGTTTTACTTCATTATGCATCTACTTTGTATGTATGTGTTATTTTGCATTAAAATAAGATCGGTTAGGTCCAATACCCTGCAAATGCAAACACATCTATTAGCAGTGCTTAGTGTTGTTTTTCCTTCTTGTGTATCTGGTAGCTGCTTTATTCTGATTAAAGTCATCACTTAACAGAAACTTGGCTGCTGAGCAACCTCACTGCCAGCGTAAAATAAATCTGTCACACACACCAGCTCTCTAAAGTAGACCCAAACATCAAGATTGGACCCCCAGAACACTGTCTTTTGTTTTGTTTTTTTTATATTGATATTTCCCCATAGGCAACTTCATAGCAGGCTTGCCTGGTGATAAGAGATTTACGCCGTTAAGGTGGCTCAGTTTACCCATTCAGCTTGCAAACCTTTGCTTAGTAAATGGCGTTTGATGTATGGTGTCGGCTTAACCTCACATTGTTAACTTGAGCGTCTCAATGTGCATTATATATGATGATAATGAAGATTTATACCTTCAGATAGGAATGTGGTGGCTGCATTAAGCAAAGCCTGGCAAGCACGCAACCTGAACTGAGAGCTTTTACATGCTATAATCCTTACTAGCTTCTTTAGAACCCCATCAATATCACAGTTGTGAAATTGGCATGGAAATGTTCCTGGAAATGTGTAATTTTGGGGTAACTCATCTAACTAATGCATAATTCTTCTTAATATTATTCTGTGGTTCCGTGTGAGCATGCAAAATTCAAATTTATGCACTTTGAAAACAATCTCCATTAACACTAATCTCCCTCTCTGCCTATCATACCAATACAGGCAGCGCAACACTAAAGAGGCTAAATGGAAAGGCTCCTATTTTGGTCTAAGCTGACGGCTGTGTTTCCTCACGGGGACCACTTATCATGTTTGTTGCGATATTTCAGCACTGAATAATGTGGCGGTGAGCCCATAACAAACTCGCTGGAAAGTTTGGAGCAGCACCTGGATCTTTAAAAGAAAGATACAACCTGTATGATTTGACCAAGAGAAATATTTCATAGGACAATTATCATATCACAACTTTTTCTCCCTGCATTAAGCCAGTTTTGTATCTGTTGGTGAACCAACAAGCTTTCTTGTTAATTTGTTTTTAATTAAAGAAAAAACAGCACATCCATTCTTCCATTTTAAATTCTACTTTAACTTTGTACTCTTGATTTTTATTCAAGCAAGTGATGCGCTTGTAGTCTATGAGAAAACCATGAGAGAATTTCAGTATTTCCCTACTAAAGTAATCAATAATAAAGAAAAATGGGACATGAATAAAAGATGGAAAGTTGAAATGAAATGTAAGTCTGTTTCATGATACAGGTTGAAATTAGATGGGAATAAGAAACAGTTGGTTTTGTAAAATAAAACACTATCAGTTTATGATTAACTGATTGATAAAAGGGTTGTGTACAACGGAGTTGACTTGGCAAATAAGACGAGACTTGGTGAACAGGTTTGTGTTGGGTTTTTTTCACTGCCCAGCATCTTAACGGCTGATAGAGGAGAGGGGACTGCTTTCTCCACCATTCCTGAGCTACATACAGACAAGCAACACTGTTTTCACCCCAAACAGCAGGAAACTGACTGTGTGTGTGTGTGTTTGGGTATTTTGATTGTAATTTGTGTTAATATTTGAGCATGAGGAGAACAGAATCAGTTTATTTTTGTGTACTGTGTTTATTACTGGTTGCCAAGAGATTTCCTATTCATACCTGCTGGCTTAGTCCAGGTACATTTAAGGGAATATTGCATTTCAGTAACTGAGAGGGTTTTGAAAACTATCTGGCTAACCTATTTTTAGGGTTGAGAATTTTTTTTTTTTTTTTTTTAATTATTAAATTCTGGCAAACTATTGTTTCCTTTTAAATGATTATCTGGTGTTATTTTCCATATTCTGTAATTGTATTGTGAGCTTCAACAGTACAGTAACAAGGGTAATCCATTGTGGTAGCTACTTGAACTGACAATGAACCCAACCACCTCATCTGCTAGTTAGGCTTTGATTTAGGGTTGATTCTGTGTGAAATGATGGGGTGCTACATACGGCACATGCTGTTCATTCATTTCCCTATTATGTTCTTGTCTATTCATGACTTTCATCATTTGATGTAATTTATGCAGATTATCTTTTTTTGTTGGCTTCTGCCACAGTAAAATTCAAGTAAATATGCAGCTTAATTGAGTATGCACAGCAACTCTGCAATGAATTCTTCAAGAGGAGCTCAACCAAGTAGAGAAGATGTGAATATGAATGCAGATTGAGTCTGTCATGCACTGTGGGTAAAGAACTTGTTTAGGGTCGACTGAGCTGTTACTTCTGAGTCTATTTTCATTGAACTGTCCCCAGATTCTCCCTTTAGTTTCAATGGGTTTTTGTGGGTCCAACAGTTTGAATTATTGGTTTAAGCCAGGGCCTAACTTTAAATAATTTTATTTCTGTTTAAATCACCAGAGTTCAAGACTCCAGGACCAAAAACGTAGGTGCTGCACTAGAACCAACTTTTTGCTGAGCCAGAGTAGAGCTGATAGTGTAAATCTGTGGCTGATGGTGAGGTCATGGAGGTCACCAGATAAGGATAATGTTAAGAATGCGGCATTCAAAAAGTCACTATATTCCACAGATTTAGCCACTGTAGCATGCCAAGATAATGATAAAGTGCCCCAAAACAGACATTAGATCAGCAGGAAAACAAGAAGGACACATAGTTTTCTTATTCTTATATAGTTGCTGGTTAATGTTTTACATTACTAGCTCCGTCCCTGCAGTCTGAAGAATTTTTCAAACTGATTTTTCAGCTTCATTTCATCATTTCAATTGTTGTAATAGAATTAGATGACATTTCTATATATAATTAAGACTGCTTATAAATCCTATTTTCATCATTGTTCATACATAACGGCAAACATCTGGAAACACCGTTTGGTTTTGCAGATTGTTCACAAACCTCCACTGTTATTTAAAATAGTGTTTGGTCATCAAAATACCAACCTCCACTTTAAAGACACATTTACATAACTTTCTTCCCGGACTTGTTGGATGACACAGTGACATCTTTCATATGCATTTCTAGACTTGCTGCTACCCAGCAACATCCCAAGGCTGAAAAACCGCACTACAACTTTTACATCCAGGACACAACGTGATGTTTCACATCACTGTGTAATACAAAACTGGCTGTTTTAAACATGCAACGGATCTGATTCAGCAAAGAAACGTAAGAAGATTAAACAAGAGACGTGGACAGGGGGTACATGATGGGAAAAATGGCAAAAGTTTTGTAGTGTGCCTTTAAGAGACCAGCTTGCAGGAATAACTAGATAAACACAGTGATCTGTTGTTGTTTTAAACTGTCAAGAAACTTTCCCCACACTCTTTTTTTTTTTAGGCTGTTTTACATTAATCCCTGGGGGTAAATCATGTGTTTAAAGTGTTATTAAAAGTGGTATAGTGATATGGTTCTGTTGCTTAGTTTGGTGAAAAACTAAGCCATTTCTCAGCTAGGACCAACTTCAAACAGGCTCTTGGAACAACCCTGAACCAGACCAAAAAATGTGTATTCTGTGTATTCTGTGCATTCTGATTTTTAATGAAGTTCCCAAAACAGCAGGTTGAACATGTTCAAAGATGGCAGATTGTTCAGACGGGACAGTCTTTTAGTGGCTGGTCGAAAACATTATTCCAAATGTAAAGTTATAGAGACTATTTGCAGCAGTCTTGTAAGGGTCTGAAACACAAAAACATCTGCCTTTTATTTATATTTGTTTATCATTTCAATCCGGAGTTATTTCCTACCCAAACTTTATTTTTGAATCTGTTTGTTTTACATATGCAAGAGCAGTTTAATCCCTATGTCCTCAACATGCCAAGTGGTCCTTGGACACAACATAGAACATCAGTATGGACTGTGCAGAGTAAGACTTAAAGCAACTTCTGACTTGATGAACAAACACAAACTCTTAAGTTGTAATTTTTTGTCTTCATTGAGGGTGGCAGTTGTTGGCTTTGTGCTTTTGCAACATGAACATGATCAGGAGGACTGTTCCAAACTGCCATAAGATTTTTTTGCTAAGCAGTACATGTTTTGCAGAACCCAAAAACACTCAAAAGCTTCTATGTAACTGTTGACCTTTTGTTTGTATTGTTTAGCACCTAAACAATGCTTAACCTGTAGCACAGTCACATAGCAAACCTTTTCCCCATTCATGATCTATACTCACCAGCCACTAAAGTAGATCAGTTGCTTGACATATATGGTTAACCAGACTAATAAAATGGCAGCAAATCAATGCATTTAGTCATGTTAACATGGTCAAGATGACTTGCTGATGTTCAACCTGAGAATCAGAATGAGTAAGAAATGAGATTTTAATGATTTATTTTATTATTAATCAGTTGTTAATGACTGATGGGTCATTCTAAATATTTCAGAAGCTGTTGATATACAGAGGGTTTTGCACACAACCATCTCTAAGGTTTACAGAGCACTGTTCGAAAAAGACAAAACTTCCAGTGAGTGGCAGTTTGATGTCAGAGGAAAATGGGCAAACTGGTAGGAAACAATACAAAGGCTATGGGAACTTAAATAACTACTGTTTATAATCAAGATACACAGAAGACCATCTCTGAATAGACAACACATCCAACCTTGAAGCTGATAAGGAACAGCACAGGAAGACAATTCACACAGGCTGGGTCTCCATTTCAGAAACCACATTCATATGGTTGGATCAGAATTTGGAATGAACAACATGAAATGGCCATGGATCCATTTTACCTGGAAATCATGGATCCACCCTGACTTCAATCTACTCTAATGATCTCCACAGTCACTAAATGTCAGTCCAACAAGAAAAGAGCTGAACAGGAATGAGTGGAACAGAAGAGTCTCAGTACCTTGTTGAATCCATACCACTAAGCATTAAGGCATTTGTGATTGCATAGGGGGATCCAACCTGGTACTAACATGGACCTATTAAAGATGCAATCCTTCATACACTGACAAAATGATTAAGCATGACAAAGACTGTCAGAAGTCAGGCAATTAAACCATCTGATCATTGTGCAGAAACCAGAAACAAAAAAAGACATTTTACCCAAATTTCCATTCAGAGTGGAACGATTTGTTGATTTAACATCTTTATTTTTCTGTGCATGACATCTGCCAGTTAATTTTCTCTTTCATAAACAAAACAAAGCTGATTTCGATCACCCCTGCAAATACTGTGCATGTCTGTGGATTAACACAGTCTGCCATAAAATGTGCAGCAGAGTTTTCGGCTCACTGGCAGTTTAAATTAAAAATGTACACCACATCAGATTTCAGCTGTGCTGAAGCCTAACGTTTAAGGACTTATGTGAAAAAATAACTTTGCCTCCAGAGGAGCATTTTGTCAGACAGCACCAAGTCATTTGACTTGGTTCTATCAGCTTGTAACTATGGCAACCACACTCCTAAACAACAAGCTAATGCACCTCCGTAGGAAAATGGGATGTAAGAGCTCTCGTAAAAGGGCACACCAGTGACTCATCCATCGCTCTAAGGGCAGTGGATGAATTTGACTTCCATCCGAAAACAGCTTGTGTTCTCTGTGAAGGTGGGAGTTGCCAGTTTTCAGCTATCACAGCTAGAATTTGTAAAAAAACAAAACAAAACATAATTTGATGGCATTTTACCAAAGACCATAAGTTTCCTAAAGGTTAAAACTGTCAACTTTTGTTGGCCACTTTTGTAGGAAGTTTTGTACTTAAAGTAAATATGAAAACCAATTAATTCAGTCTTCATCGTTTGCATTTGTCCAGCAAGTAAAATTACACTAATTTTAAATCTTTTAACTTTTAAATCTTCACATTTCCCTTTATGTTGTGATTTTAGAGCTTAAACCAAATGCATGTTTAAACATTCCAGGCTCATCGCACGAGGACCCAGTTACTAACTTTTGTTGCCTTTCCAATCACAAGAGCACACACAATACAGAAAAATTAAACAATTACAGAAAAACTGGGATCAAGCTAATTCTACATGCCAGTCATTGTTAAGATTCAGACAAAATTGATACTGCAACACCACACTTTGTTTATATAGCAGCTGACTCAATTTCTTTTGTCACCACAGACATGTGCTCTTAATCCACCCCAATTAGCTCTACTTGAACTGCTGCTGTAACAACACATTTCCACCTGCCATTGAGTACAGAGACTTTGATATGTACAGCATGACCCAGACATCAATCCACAAATGGTCAGTCTTGCTCTGGTGACAGCATTGTTCCTACTGTTTGCAGCAGACACCCTTGGGCCACCGTCTTGTCAACATTTAATACCCTGAATCCTATTACTGAATGTCATAAAGTACAGCGAATATTGATCCTATTTTTCTGGGTGCTGGTGGTTCCTTGTGGCACATGTATCTAAAGGTGCTTGCTTTGGATAAGAACACTAAAAAAACCTTTCAGACACAAGAAAAGAGAGTGTCATGTCCCTGCCCCTCATTAGCCCCAGACCACACTAGTTTGATCCGATTTCTATAGCTCTGCTTAAATTTTATGATAACCCATTAGTTACAACATTTACCTAAAAGATTCAAAGTCATGCTTGCTTAAAGAAGCATATAATTGTGGATTCTGCATAACTATATAGTCATTAGTAAAAATACCAGTAATGGAAATAAATCTGAGAATCAAAAGGGGGAAATTTGCAGGATTCTGTGAAGAAAAGGTATGAAGATGCACAATGAACCTAGCAGGTATCCATCACCTCATCCTTCCTTTCCTTTGAGAGTTGGTGAGTGTGGAGGCAGTCAGTACAGTGAACTCATTGTCATGTTCAAGACACCACATAGAGATAATATGAGGTTTGCAACAGGATGCAGTATACTGCTGGAAGTGGCCATCAGAAGATGGTACATGAATGGATGGACATGGTCAGCAACAATACACAGGTAGGGTGTGGCATTTATAATTATGTTGTCTCTCAAAACGTGATTTAACAACACTGCACAGGTCACTTACGACATCATGTTCATAATGACACTGAGTTAAAGTGGAACTATTATGTGCATTTCAGGCTAATTTATTTTTATTTCTGAGGCCAGAAGGGCTGGGATTGATCAAGTTATGGTCACAAATCGCTTTACTTACTTCAGACCGACCCTCTCCGTAAGCTGTCAGATCAGCCCGTGGGCAAAAGGCGTGGATTGAGACTCTTTCAACTTGAAGCCCCGCCTCCCACCAGATAAAAAGTTGCCACTGATTGGTCAGCTGCCACTGCACTACATCGGGAGCGCACACCGCAACATCTCATAAACAGAAGGATTAGGCTGATATGAACTCAATAAAAAAGCAAAATACAATGTCAACACATAGCATACAGTCCTACATGTTCGAACCTAAATCAGACCCTGAAAATGAAGTGAAAAACAGCAACCCATGGCAACAAATGCAGCAGGATGTCTCTCTTTGGTAAACTCACCAGCCATCGTTGGAAATAACTTTATCCAACGTTTTCCATCCACCTGATGTATTTGTACATGCCCTTGTTAACCAGTAGAAGGTAACCAATCACCGAACCTTATCCCCCGTGACGTCACAAGGATTTCGAAGTAGAAAAAACTCTCTAACACAACACGTTTTTAGTCGCCATGGAAACCGAACGGAGAGAGTGCTGGAACTCAAACTCAAACATGCGTTTAGGTGATAAAAAACAGTGCCGTTCACATGTCTGATGAGGATTCAACACTGTAACACTGTAGAAAACTCAGAAAACTCAAAATACCATAATAGGACCCCTTTAAGGTCCAATCTACATTAGATTGGAAACGGCAAACCATAGATTAGATTTTTATTCTTGAAGTAGAAATAAAAAATAAGATGTTGAGGTCTCACATTGGTATTTTGTAGTTTCTAAACTCATTTGAACCTGAGCTTTTTTTGTCCAAGAGTTGTTTATATGACATATGATATTGGTTATATGTTACCTAAACAAAGCAAAGCCCTTTTCAGTATGCAATAACATACCTCTGATTTCAAGGATCAAAAGATGATTTTCTTATACCTAAGAGGCAAATTGCTGAAAAGCCAGTGATTTAATCATCCGACAATCAGTAACAAGCAGATAATGAATACAGCAAAACAAACATCACATTGAGATATTACAGAAGCCTGCAGTGAAAATACAGACAGAAAAAAATTATCAGACCATACCCCTTTTTCAGTCAAATGTTCTTACTTATTTTAATGCCTTGTAAAGCTAAAGGTATGTTTGTTTGCAAAACAAGGGTAGTCTAATAATGTTCTTGTGACTGTACATTTTATGTCTGTGCAGTCAGATTCCATCTGAAGCAGAGGTCTTTGGTTTGGATCAGTCAGAATTCACATGGGCTTCCTTAAAGTCCTGCCCATGCGTGGCTTAAATGTCAGCATGTTGTCTGTTACAATGTCAACAGCACTTTTGTTATTCACAGGAGGTGGTATGATTGTTGGATTTTCACTAAAATCTGTTAATAGTTACACACTAAACGCACTAATGCCTGCAAAATAATAGCTGGGGTTATTACTGTTCAAGGAAAGAAAAAAAAACAGCTGAAGAATGAATAAAATAAATATGGCATTTTATTAAGTTTATTAAGCAAGTGATAATTACATATATAGTCTGAATATTTTTTTTTTATCTTCCGACTGAAACAACATAAAGGTTACACATTCATACCATTAAACGGCAAGGAAATTAGACTCCTATAAGCATTTTCATTTAGCTTTAGAATAAATATGTTATGTTTCTTGCTCCCAAATCCTCATTAGTAGACAAAAAGATGGGTTGGATTGCATGCAGGATCAACCACATGACTTCAACACCAGTGATCACGAACTGCTGCTGTTGTTACAAACTTAGTTATACAAGTCAGACAGCAAATTGATGGTCGTTAGAAATAGATGGTAAATAGATGGTATTTTTAAAATGTTAAAAATTTACCTGAATCATCAGAATCATAAGAAGCCAATATATTCTTCAAACCTCTTTATAGCTTGTTAATGCATTCATATACAATCTATGGGTTGTGTTTGTGAGGAGAAGCAGTATCAAATACCACACCCAACCTCAGCCAGTGTTACTTGAGATACTGGAGCTAATACTGTTAAAAAATAATATAACATTACACATCAAACTAATACTTAACACAATGGGCAAACTTGACTCCTTAATGCCAATGTGTCTTTTACGTTTTGTAAGCATGAGTAACAACATTAAAAAGAGGTACAAGTCTTTTTTCTTGTTTGGTGTTCTACAAAATTTATCTGTGGTAAATTTCAGCCATTAGAAACACGCTATGCTTGATTCAAACAATGATTTCACATTTACAGATTAAAAACGCTAAGCTGCATGCAAAAAACAATAAATACTCGATTATATTCTGTGTAATGTTAACCACTAGCAGTGCTACATGTACACTCCATCTTAGGAGTGTGTGCACTAGCTTTATTTCCTGTGAGGAGTTCAGTCTGTTTCCCATAGTAACAGCGTGCTACCTCAGCACCCATCTTGTTTCACTGATAAATATCAAATTATCCTCCTAGACTTTGCATAAAAGTAACTTTCATGTATTTGTCTCATTTTATGTCATAGGTTGATGACTTTTAGTGGCTTCCAGGGTACCTGTAATGACCTTTTTAAGCAATAGTTTATTCAAAAGAACTCAAATATGATTGGTTCAAGACAACAATACAGTTTAGTTATTTAGTATATTAACAAAAATGTTAACAGAAAATCTATGAATGACAGATCAAATAACAGGTTTTCTTCAATAAAACTGTCAGTTCAAGAGTAAGATTCATGGTAAATTGCAAATATCCTTCATATTAAAAACTTTTGATCTAATATAAAATACGTTATGCATTATTATCATACATTCTGAAGCGCTCCTTACTTCCATTCCTCCCTGTTCAGCTGCTGCGAGACATACTGACAGAAACACACTCCTCCCTCCAGGTGACCCTTGTAGTTGGGCTGGGGAAATGGAAAGTGCCTTTTAGCAAGGCAGCATGCATAACCAGAAGAGAAAAAAAGTAATGCTCTTTGAAACGTTTCTTCTGCACTAGTGTGGTCACCAAAAGTTTCTCCAAATTGCTGTTTGCAGCCATCCAGACCAAAGTACACCAGGTATATTTTTGAATTGGACTGACAGCCCATTAATACCTTCTCTGTATAGAGAATTGTGTTTGCCTTACCTATAGCTTTTTGCAGCTCCCTCACAATGTACTTCTCATCATCCTTCTTCCAAAGGCCTAACTGAACTAGTAACCCCAGTACAGTGCAGGAGAAACAACAGGCAATGATAACTACATACATTATCTGATTATTTGGAAAAAAATTGTCACGAAACACCAATAGACAAGCAACTATATAAATATAATAGAATGACAATAATAATGAAAATATTAGAGCAATCATGTAGATCAGTACTCTGACCCAAATAGGTCGCAGCCATACTTTAGTCTGGGACACACTGTTGATAATCCTCACAGCCTCCCTGTACTTGTCTTGGTCTTCAATGATCAGGCGCAGTTGGTCTGGTACCTCCATATCGGTGAACTGGCCAGAATCCCATTTATTGAGTCCTTCATCATTGACTGCTGTCAAAGGCTGCAAGGCCTTCCCGTTGTAGATAGAAGGAGGCTGGAAAGGGACAACGGTGGACCCCTGAAGCTGCTGGTTGGTGGTGCATAGCACTTTAAGAAGCTTATTCATAAAGTCAGAGCCATTAGCCTCAAGGTAGGTAAGGTGACAAAGATGGAGAGGAACCTGGACTCCTGGCTGCAGCATCACTGGAATGATAGGCTTCCTCTCAAGACAGTCCCTAAACAGAGACATGTTGGTTTCTAGGAGACACCAGCGGCTCCTCACAAACTCTTGACTGAGAACCAACAGGACCTTCTGGCTCTCATGGATGCATTCAGACATGTTCTCTAACACGGTACGACCAGGAGTAAAATCCCGCTCATGGTAGCAGACCTGCAGGTTGTGGGACTCGAGACGGTCGATGAGAGAGTGAGTCCATTGGTAGTCGGTGCTGCTGTAACTAACGAAGACGTGGTAACTTTCACCACCTCTCAGAATGGGAGGAACATAATCAGATGGTGAGTCTGGTACAGCTGACTGTGACTGAATATTGGGAGTTTCAAAGGGATTTTGTGCCTCCATATTGCCTAAATATCTGAGAAAAAAACAGAAATCAGCAATAACACATTGTACTACAGGTTTGTAAATGACATAAACTGTTGTGAAATGTTCATCTGAATAATGAATTTAACATTTATCAACAAAAACCATGCATTACTGTAGCTTTTAGAATTTTGATTGCATAAATCCAGCATAAAATAACGTCCAAGAATGACCTGTTTGTAATCAGATTTTGTCAAACATAATTAAAAGGTGCAAACACATTTTTTACAGTACTGTATGACAACGCTGCACAATATATAAAAAATTTCCTTCAAAGCTATATTAGCCTGTGCAATATGCATATTGCAACAAATGGCCTAACTGTCATAAACACTTACTGCTCTCGGAGAGGACAGACACTTTTTCAATCCCTCCCATTCCCACTTTGCCCTGCTACTCCTTTGTATTGTCAGTCTAGCTATCTGAGCCTCTTTCTCCATTTCCTTCTGAATTTAAATCATGGATCTGGTCAGCTGGTCTCTCAAGGCAATTCATCAAATCTTTTTTTTTTCCTGAAGAATGGGCAAAGGGGAGCCTGCAGGTCCCGACGGAATGCATGCTGCTGGATACGTGATGAAGGTCATGCGCCTGCTGCTTCTCTCTGTGGAGGATCTCTACACTATTGGATTTATGATTGCTCGGTTTCTGCTGTTTGGTGTGTGTGATTCCCTGGTATGTCGCAAATTTTGGAAGATCTGTGATGGACTATACCGAGCAACTAGCAGCACTTGAACTCATGCAGTGATAGAGCTGAACCATGAACTGGATTCCAGTCTGGCCCCAGTTGGCAGGTTGGATGCAGTTCTGGAGGACATCCGTAGGTGGGAAACATCATGGAGAAGCTGATGCTCGGTTTGATGGAAAATGACCCCCGATTCGGCTGTTTCGGAGTCCGACTGAGACCACTAAGGACTTAAGGAAGAGCCAAACCACGCTCAGCCTGACCCAAAACAAAGCTGTTATCTGAATCTGGTTCCCTGCACTGGTCTTGCAGGTTGTTTAATCAAGTCTCCTGGAATATTATGCTGTCTGACGCTCAGTCCACCCCCCTACCCCCACTCTCTTCTCAGGCCAGTGGAACTAAACCAGTGTTTCTCAATTCCGGTCCTCAGGACATCCTGACTTGCATGTTTTATAGTCAACCCTACCTTAACACACCTGAATGAAATAAAGGGCTTGGTAACAGGCTGCAAAGAACTTGATGAGGAAGTTCAATAATATGACTCAGGTGCTTTGGAGAAGGAACGTGTCTAAAACATGCAGGGCAGGGGGACCTGAGGACTGGATTTGAGAAACACTGAACTAAACTGAACTCATCTCTCTAGGTTGCGTTTACATCTGGTGGCAGAGATGAACTGGGGGATAGTTCACAGACTCACTGAATGCACATAGAAAGGCACACTCACTGTTGCAGACACACTCCTATTTTTCACCGTCTTTTCCGGTGCTTGTCCTTCCCTCCACTCACAGACAGCAAGTTGGTTGGACACAACTTTTTCGGCTGCGAACTGACTGGCTGCGCAGTGAGATCCACCCCGACCAGGCCCTCCTGTGTGTTTTCCTCATGTTGTGATTGTCTGAATATGTGCTTTTTCTGTTTTGAGGGTTTTTCTTTGTTGACTCTCCAGACTGCCCTGTAAGGGCGGTACAGCGAAACGTCCTTTGTTCTCCTCCAATCCATGTTTACCTCACGTTGTTTCTTTCCACTCTGTTAGAGGCAGCGCCGGATAAAGCTGGCTGCGGGGCCTCAGTTTATGACCTGTTCTGTGATCTGTGTATTATTATGTGTTTGTTTATTGATATGTGTTTGTTTGTAAAACCTTGGACGGGTTGTACTGGAACCTTGAATTTCCCCTCGGAGATGAATAAAGTATTCTTGATCTTGAAATAGCTGTACCTATATACATATTTTAAGGAAATGATGTAACACAGTTCCAAACACTGCTGTGCGTGCTCTGTGTGTGTTGATGATGACTAGACTCCTTCTGCTCCATGTAGATGCTAACAGCTGTTACAACAAAAAACATGGAGGGGGTAGTGTGGTGGAAGGCGACGAGAAGAACAACAAAAATGTGCGTGCAGAAGAACTCGTGGTTAAACAGTGCAGCATGTGGAACTGTTTTGGTTGAAAAAGCAATGAAACAGCACAAACAGAGGTATTCTGTAAGAAATGTTAAAAACTTGTGCCAAGTTGCAACTGCCAAACATCAGGGGACACAGCTAACCTTTATGTTGTACTACCACAACAAGCTATATATATATATATATATATATATATATATATATATATATATATATATATATATATATGTATATTTGTGTGTGTGTGTGTGTGTGTGTGTGTGCGTGTGTGTGTGTGTGCGTGTGTGTATGTATAAATAAAAAGTTGGAAAACAAATAGCTTCAATGTATTTGAAATTATGTTAATTTTCTATTTTATTTCTAGTCTTTGGGCTTACTACTACAGATCACTACTTGATCTGTTTGTGTTACTGCATGATTTCTATAAAGAGACGACATATAATTCTAAAACAACATTAATAATATAGCACTTGCTGTGAAGCTTAGCAGATCTCTGCATGAGAGTTTTGCACATTTTATTTTTTTTTTATTGTAAATCATATTGTCATCAGAACTCCTGATTTTAGGAAATCATTTTCTGATATTGTGCAGCCATAATGCACGATTAAAGTTACACAGCAGAAATCTGTTTATTGCCTTTCAAGAACTGCATATTGCATCTTTTTTTTAGGAAGTAACAGGATACTTAATTTAACCCAGCTAAAATTCAAAACAGTCTGATCTTTTTAAAAATGAACTACAGCTAAAATGAGCATATACAACACACACAAAAAACAATTTCTTACCTTTTTATAGGACAGTAATCTCAATTCATTTATATCACGAAAAAGTAGTCACGGCGTCTGGGTGAGCAAAAGACAAAAATGAATTCAAGAAAATTGAAAGTGAAAGTGTGCATCCACAGCTTCTCACATTCTTAAAGGGACAGGGCACCCTCTGCTCTCTGCAGTTTCTTTTAAACAGGCAACTGTACCTTTAATAACTTTTGTTACTTCCTTTCAGTCCTCTCACAGAAACAGTAGTTGCAATTTTGATTATGAGGAACTAGTTGGATGTGGTCTAAAATCCATAAACACCTGCACAGAAATGAACTCACATGTTCTGCCACAGCCACTGCTACTGCCAAAGAGAAGTCATATCAAACCCTAGTTTAGCTGACTATTGGTTAATTTTCCTCTCTTGGACAATAATCTCTTCATATTACCCACTATATCTTCTCCCAAAGACCTGCATTCCCAACCTGGGAGATTCTAATCATCCAACTTGTTTGTCTTCATACAGGTAACAGGTTACATGTCAATATTAAGTAAATCATTAAACTTACTTTCTCCTTTATTTTACTAGAATAATGATACAACAAAAGAGAAAAGTAAGAGAATAGGTAACAAGATTCTTCAGTGTTGTCAGGTGCGTAATTATTGTTTTTTTTCTCAAGTAGTTTAAAATATTTCAAGACTTACACAGGACCATAAGGCTGCTATAAACTGCTCCACCAAACCACCCTCTTTTACTCATGTGGACTTTATAAATGACAGACTTTACAGTGACATCTTCCCCAATGTGGAAACCCTCAAATGAAGTGAATTTCTCTTTTGCTACTTAAAAATTGAATGATGACTCGTGTTTAAAGGCATGAGGAACAGATTTAGTCCCTTTTAGTTGACAGTGGTGACGTCATCAGATTAGAGTGTCTCTGGGGGTCTTCTGTTAAATAACAACGGTTCCAGCCAGTTGCATTGTATGTATCCAGAGGGAAGTTTAGGATTTTGGGCTTGGTAGCCTCAGACAGGCCTTAAAAGAAATCCTCAATGCTTCTGGTTGAAAAGATAATGATTAGCACTCTTCAATCAAAGAGGTGACGCTTGTGTCCTACATAGGCAAGAAAAGCCACCCAATAAGGATTTCTTTATTGGGTCACTATATTGTCTGTGTTAGTGTCCTAGGGCCATTTAATATCTGGGATATTGGAAACTAAGGGGAATTCCATTTATCAAAAACACCTTCCTGTCTGAGTTGACATTTAAAAAGAAAAAGGAACAAAAAACCACGGGGGCATAAAAATCAAACACTACAATCTTGTCTGACTTTGGCTCTGAAATCAGGTTCTCCTGATCATTTAACCAACATTAAACTAGGAAATACAAAGGTTCCTGGCCTCAACTGTGATTTTTTTTTTCTTTCTGTAACATAAACACAAACATGTGCTCCAGGGTAGAGGGACAGTGACTCCAATAAAATAATGTAGCTGTAATTTGGACAGCTACAAAGTCAGCTGTTCTACAGCTGCAGCAAAGCTGTGGGGGAGCATCGACTCGACTGAGTTTTGAATGCTTCAACACCCTTCACTTAACCTTACCCCTGCAGGGAAATAAAAGTCACAAAGTTTTTTAAAAGCAGAATGCTGGAATGACTTTGTCCCTTGAGTCGTGGCCTTACATCAAAAACATCTTTAAAGCTGTCGTACCCTGCTGGCCCGAAGCACAAATGTTGTGAAAATGACAATAAAATGACAATAAAAAGAACCTTGAACCTTGTTGCAAGTTCAGTCTTAATCAAAATAGCTTAATGTTTTCTTCTTAAAAATGCTGTCCCATTTAAAATATGTTTGATGTTTTAATCTTTTAAGAAAAAACTAAAAACAAAATAAGAAATCGTTGAGAGACGTGACATAACTGCTCATAAGTGACACACTAGTAGCACAGGACAGCGAAGGTAATCTCGCTTAACCTTAAAGTGAATGTTTGTGTCCTAAATATGCACTGTTAGATCATTCACATATATTTATAATATATATCTTATTGTAAATAGGACAGCATTTTTTAAACTGCAACCTTTATCTCTGAAGTTTGTTCTTCCCATGTATGCATGGGCTTTCTCTGGGTATATGGTGAAAAGACATGTATGTTAGGTTACTCTCTCTAAATTCTCCCTAGGTGTGAATGTAAGCGTGAAGTCATTTGTCACTCACCCTGTGATGGACTGGCAACTGCCTCTTGTCTGCTAATTGCTAGGATAGACACTTGCTTCCATGTAACCCTGAATTGGAAAAAATGGCGTGTCAGGCATAGGCAAAAAATGCTATGTGATACATTAAAAAGATAAAAATCAAGGCAGACTTGCTTAATTAAAAATCTGCCAAGGTTTAGAGGAAACTTTTTGTCTAAATGGACAAAAACATCCATAATGAAGCATTGCTTAATGTTCTATTCTATGTTACTGGGATACTGTTATAATTTTTAAGGAGAAGAAAACCTCATGTATGAAAAACATTATATTACAATTATTAGCCCACAGAGATACTTAATTTTGTGATATTATTATGTTTTGAATATTACTCTCCAGCTCCACTTATTTTTCAGATTATGATAAATCAAAATACCTTGAGGCCCTCAAATTACTCATTGATATCACCATGCCAGGAAAACCAGCTATTTGGACACTGTTTTTATTTGTCTAAGTTCCTTCAATCCAGACAGTACGGCAGTGCCAGGACAAACAGATGAGTTAATGTGACATTTCTGTACAAAAACGACTGTTCTACAATAACACCACACAGGAAAATATTGTCAATACACGGGATGATTTAACTCAAAGTTTGCAAAAACATGATTCATTGATGCTGTTTTTTCTTTCCAATGTGGGACACATCAGATAAAAATCATTACTCTGTGCTTAGTTTGGAGCATTTTCCCCCCTTTCGTTTTGGTTTGCATTTATTCCAGAGGAAAGTTATATGGCATTAAGAACAATGATTTTGGACTGCCATGTCGAATATTCCTCAAACATAACACTTCACTTTTGTCCTCTCAAATGACACGATAATTTTAAAAAAGAGATTCATTAATCACTGCACGACATGGATTTCTTTCCAGATAATAGCACACTTTCAAAGAAAGCCACATGTGATACAGTATAACTTTACATTTAAGTTAAATTAACTTATAACCTGCTGCCACCTAAGCGTCACTCACAACACTTATAAAATATTTTCCATTTGCATAAGCAAATAAATGCCGGATCCTATGCTGCATAAGCTATCATTCATTTAGTTTTTCACTTTGGCTGTTGCTAACGCATTAAAACAATTTATAGGTTGTGGCAGTTTGAGGACAGCTGGACGGGTATGAGAGGATGGAACACGTAATGGAACATTATGCACTTGCACCCATCTTGTATTTGTATCTGCGTCTTTGGGTTCGCTTCAGGCATTTCATATTACAGCATCTGCAGTGGGAGGGTGATGAATGTAGTCTGGCCCATCTTCTTTTATCACCACATCTACCTTCTAAACATAAATTTGCAGTCTTGGCAATTGCAGCCTTATTCTCTCTAGTCATAGTTTCCGTCTGTGAAGAGATTGTTTTCTTGCACCCTGCCATGACAGTAGCAATGTGTTCTGCTGGTCTTTTTGATCGTTGAACGACAGACATGAATATATGCATTATTTCTGTTGTAAATGCAACAGCACATGCAAGCATCACTGTCATCAAAGTATTTGTCTGGATGCAACAGACAGATTCTTACTTATTTTTCCATGCACGTGCAGTAAACATTGCCTAAAACTGACCTACAGTCACATCCCAACAATAAACAACCTTTAGTGACTGTGAGAGCAACAGCATATGCTGCATTAAATTGCATTTGTTCAGGTAAAGGTGGTGTTGTAAAGAAAATTTACATTAGACCCTGAAACAAGTCATATTGTTGCCTGAACCTGTACTGATAAAGTAAGATTTTGAATACCTGGGTAGCTTGTTTCCTGTCGTTTGACTCAGAATTGTCTAATTTGAGTCATTTCCCTCCGAGGTGAGGATAGCCCCATCTTTCTGTTTTACCCATTCTTCTGTCTCATGCATGTGCATTAAGGACTGTTTTGCAGAAGAAGACTGTGTAGAGACATGATGGCTTTCTGCCGATGGACTAACCTCTTTGCCAGGATCAAACTTGAGGGGAAAAAAAGACAGTGCCAGTAAAATTTGGACACATCTACTCATTCAGTCTGAATTAGTAAGAAAAATATAGTTTTGTTATTATAACTTCTGGTCAATCTCTACTGTAGGAAGCAGGTTAACTTTACCAAAATATCTTCACCAATAATCACATTTCCATTAAAAAGAGCTTAGTGATTGTTGGCAGTAATTAAATGCTGAGAACTTATTAAAAAGTGACAGATCTTGATTTAAAGTTCTTATTTAGCTCATTTTTACTGGAAATTACAAAAACAAATAGTCCAATTTGGGATCGACCCTATGTCTTCCATGCTGCTAGAAGTTTGAATTTCCAAATAAGCTTCACAAAGACTTTTCTTTTTTTTTAACCAAATGAGATCTAGTAACTAAAGAGGATGTTCTTTCTTTAAAGTTATGTTGATGTCTTGAAAATAAAGTTTGGCCACATGCAGCATACATTTTCTTACTTATGACATTTTAAATTAAATAAAGATTTGGAACTATTTTTTTTCATAGTGTGGCCCATCCAATTCACTCAAAGGCTGAAAGAATTTCTTCGAGGAACTAAAAGATTGTTTACCCCCAGGTCTTCTTTCCATTTAGGCCAACAGTACAAAGGAGATAAGGCAAATTAACTCAGTTCAAGTGTGAAAACAAGCGTCTCTCTTCACTGTTCTGTTGGTCTGCAATTCTGATTACAGCACACACTGTAAAGGAGAAATTGCACATCAGCATCATTCACTCAAAATTAGTTTATGTTATTCCAAACTGTGCCTCCCATGCCGATTGAAGCTGAATTTTGGATGTTGTTTACATATACAGACAACTACATGGGGTCCAATATTACATTGAAGATTTTGTGTTACAGTTAGTGGACTCGAAAAAAAGAAAATTTAGAAATTAAAAGTTTAAAATAAATTGCAGGGAATAGTCAATCAATCAAAAAGCCCAAAGCCAGGAGTAAGTTATGATACTGGTAAATCTAACAACTGGAATTTTGGTATTCATCTGTAACTTTGCTGTTTTGTGTATTTTACATGTGTATCTGGCCTTAAAACTCTGCTCCTCTGATTCTTTTTGATGGCATACTGACATTCTGAATGTACATTTCTGGGACCACCGTTGTCCAGCAGTGTCTTCAACCTGAGAACGTTTAGATTAGCTCTTCTTCATTCAATGAAATGCAACTTAAAGGACTTTACATTAAAAGCATGCATGCACACACACTCCACCCTTACCCATCATGTTATGCAACATATTTACACACACACAAACACACATACTCCGCATACTTATGCACCCCATGTACATAAATAGATGTCTCAGAACATTATCAGAAAAAGTGAGAAAAAAGAGTGTAGTTTTTACTTGTAGGTGAAAGCTCAGAGGAGATAAATGATACAAGATGGAGGCCAAGTTATCCTTAGTTTTATAAGGGGCAACAAACTCAGCTGTGCCACAACAAGTTCCACTGACAAGCTTAAATGACGTTTAATTTGGTTTGTTGCTAGTGTCCAGCTATTAGCTATAGCTGCTGGCCAATACACCATTCTAGCAGGTCTAATGTTTGCTCTCCTATATTGCTGGACTGGGTGGTGAGTGCTGTCTTTGTTATAACAGTGAAAACAATAGAAAGTGAATACGACTCCACTACACAAACACTGCAATTGCAGTTATTGCAGCTGCAGAAAGAATCATTTTGCCCAAACTTTACGTCACCAGGTAATTGCATTATGTTTAGTTGTACAGATTCTCCCCATTTGTTATCAGGAATTGATCTTCTGATGTTCTATGGAACACAATAAACATCTCACCTCCATTTTCTCTGAAAAATAATCTTTAAAAGGGTGCTGATATTAAATCTGAACCTCTTCTTCTTAAGAAAAGGTGTCAGTAACCATAGCAGCATGAGAGAGAGAGAGCTGCCATAGTCTTGGTTACAGGGGGTAAAATGCTTCAAATGAAAAAAAGCATATGATACAAAAATCCAATTAAAATCTAATGATGATTATAAAAATATAAATTATATAAATTTCAATTGTGTCATCCACTGCAAAATAAACACTTCTGCTCTGTGTTTGTTCTCCCATTTTGGTCATTGGCTTATATCCTGTCCACATACATTACAGCAATCAGTGTTGACAGTGTGAGTCCACGGAGAGGCCAGAATATTGTTTGTCTGCTGATCTTAAAATAGGTCAGACACAGACAGGGCTGATAGCCTCCAGTCTGGTTAAGTTTGATAAATGCAGTCTTTACTCATTGCACTGATAAAAAGTTTATAATAAAAAATTAAAAACCTAGAAGTAGAAAGAAGAAAACGATTCCAGTATGTATAATGTTGGCATGTGCACTTTTGTTTTGTTTCTGTTGTTGGTTGTTACTTGTGCGGTTTGGGATTTCAGCCTAACAATGCCTACTGTCTATTGGCTCTGTGATAATGAGAAACTGTGGTGAAATCTATTCTCAAAGAAACCATAGACACTATTGTCACAGACAGCTAAGCTTCAGGTTTCCAGCATTCTGTTTTACATATTTTTTGTTTCAGGAGTGTTTCTAGGTGCAGGCTGCAGTTGAGTCTTGATGCCCTCTTGTTTGGATGTAGTGCCGTTAAGAACATATTAAAAGAACACATTAACCCTTTTATGCATGGTGGCCCTGTAGTGGACACCTATTTACAAGCTTGTTTCTTACATATTCATGAATGAGGATGGTATTTTTGTAAATAAACCACTTCAGTGGATGTTAGTGGGTCATCCAATACGTTTGCACTCAATGGAGAGTAAATAAATATGTGATGTAATTAAACAGAATCTAATTATTCAAGTTTGCCTTTGCAAATATAATATAAATAAATGGAAAAAGGAAGTGATACAACTCTATTTTATGCAAGATTTAATAATATAATTATGATTATATATTATTTTATAACTATTTTATCGAATATATTCTATTCTATTAATAATAAATCATAATAAATTGTAAATATCACTAATAAACAAAAAAAAGTATCATTGCATATGTATCTTTAAAGGTAAAATACTGGACTTTTTTAAAAAAAAAGTTGCTTTGTTTTTTATTAATTTGTGCATAAAAAGTTAAAGTGCAGTACACTTTTTTAAAACTTTTGCTGATCTAAAGCACATGTACAATAAGTGCCAGCCATAGCCTTTTAAAAACCTTTGAAGAATCTGTCCATCTAAATAGTGTAATTTCATTTTCTGGTTGACAAATCACAGTCATTGATATGTATGATAATACACTTATCACTGTTGAGCAGTAATATGCAGAATTTCAAATCTATTGTATACTGCTTCAAGATGACGCCATTCTTTACAATAAGAATTTAAGAAAAAATCTCATCACATTATTTTGGCCAGCAGCAAACTATCATTCTGGTTTCCCAAATTTATGTGAATGTGCAGTCATTGAGAATGGTGGGTATGAAAGCCATTGATCCAAATAAACAAGATTATCATCCAGAGTTTGGTGACTCACTCTTTTGAATGAACTTTTTCCACCCCTTGAGTTAGTTTAATTTTTTTTACCATGATAGAGACCCTTTAATTATATATGGACTGTGGGAAATTTTTCTTTACCGTTTGCTGGTGAAGCTTGGGCATGATTAAGGCAGAAATGATTTTCATGGCCAATGAGAGATGTCACAGAAACTGTGAACATCCTCATCAATTTGCATTTACAATGGTCTTTAATTATGTTGATAGCAACTACTTTATCTATTTATTTGTTTATTTCAGTTTTGTTTGTTTTGTGATGACATATTGAATTAAAGTTTCATGTTATCACCCTTTTTTGAGGAAATACCAGGAGAAGCTTTGAGGTCTCATTTCTCACGGAACTAATCTGAGGCTGCCAACATACAAGTAGCCACATTTTCTTCAAATATTTTTGGATAATTTATTAAACTTCATTGGCAAACACACTTTTAGAATCTCAAACTGACTAAAAATGCCCTTTGGGATACTTGTTCCTGGTTTTTCCATGGCTGGAATCGAGTTTCTGAATATAAACTTGTGTATCTCTGCACAAGGTCAGATTGCGGCAAGAAATTGTCCCTAGCATTTTGGCAAAGATCAGCCCATACACAAGAATGTATGCCCCATTTCTTTGCGCTCTCTTAAATATCAACATGTTTATGTCAAAAAGCGGAGGTGTTTAAGAGTTGGGCTGCCAGTCTGCCAGGGTTTATGGACCAAGCAATGAAAGAAGTAAATTTGTTGGAGCCAAAAAAAAAAAGTCAGCTATAACCAAGAAAATGCTTGATGTGCCTGACGACCAGTCCATCCCTGTTTCTGTGTTAAGGATAAATTATGGGTTACTGGAAAATAAATAGCCATTTCCTTTGATCAAACACGATTTCGGCTTTCTAGACAGCTTTAATGGCTGTAGCCTGAGATGCATAAATGTATAATTTATTTTGTTGCAGTTAGGTTTGTAATACAATGTTAATCATTACCAAATACATACATAAACAACAATATTCATCAATAACTATATGTATAGACAGTGTTGGTTTTGTATTGTATTGAATTTTTATTCATTAATTTCATTTTTATGATTTAGACACATACTTAGTTACAAAGACTAAACTTAGTTACAATAGTGTAGCTTACTGAAATCAAATGTGTGAACAAGTTTTAAAATCTGTCACGAATTAAAACTACTAACAAAAAGTGAAGGTTAATATCATGCAAGTAGAACATTTAATCTGAATAATGTTATTGTCATTCTTTCATTTCAGACAGTTTCCAGTTCAAACAGTGGTGAGTGGACCACAACGAACAAGTGTGATGTGCTTGTATGATGAAGAGAAGTATTTAAATTATTGGGGGGTGGGCGCAGCAACTTAAAGTACTTTACAACATGTAAAGTACATGTGTGGGGGAACATCATATTGTGCAAATAGGTTTTTTAACTTCTAAGTTCTAACAATTGTGGACTTGCTTTCAAAATAGTAGAAAAATATCTGATCAAGTTAACCTGTAGAGCTCATAGTAGGGTTTAGGTTAATTCTGATATCTTTCAACAAACCAAGTATCCCTAGCTTTTTATGAGAAGTGTAGGTTAGAACATATTGCCATGAAACTTTTATATTTCTGGATTGGTTTAAACAAGTGACATCAGAGAAATTAAAGTAACCTGGTAAGGTAGGAGAGGCATGAGAAGGACTATAATTATTAGCACTAGACTGCATCTTTGAAGTGTTAATCTACTACAACCTGCTTCACAATTGCTTTAATCTTTGAAATGTAAGCTCAGCTGTGACCAGCATGTTACAACCTGCAGTGTCAGCCTATTTAAATAGTTTAACAATATAACATAATATTAAGCAACCAATTGCAACCCATATAGAAATTCATTTTAGACTCAAGTGCTGTAACATTAGCTGCCTTTAGAAAATCAGTAAAAAGCTGACTTATACTAATAATAATAAATAATACATTTTACTTGTATAGCATAGAGATCTTATGACATCTCAAGGTCATTCACAATCCAACGACACACAATATTACAACCAATAGTTTTAAAATAATAATCCTCAAACAATCTAGATCAACACATACCAGTTCTAAAATAATATTTTAAAAAAAACACAGCGGCAGTCGAAGGCAGCACGGAACTATTAGACGTGTGTCTGAATAATACACAGTTGTTCAGATCATTTAAATCCATACAGTGGAAGGCAAAAATATGTATGGATTGAACAGAGAAAAAAATATTTCTTTTTTAAAAAAAAACAAAACATCCTGTAGTCATAAATCAGGAATATTCTAACTTATTTATCCTGTTATTAGTCAATCCACTTAATTAAAAAGTCACATAAACGGCATAGTTTATTATTCAATTCAAAAGACCCAGACTAGCAACGACTTTTATTTGCTCTAATAAGATTATAATTTCCTCCCCTCTGAGCGCTTACTGCAGCTGTCATGATCAAAAATATGAAAGGCAAAAGAAAAAACCTCAACTTACATGGAAATATGGTTTTAGCCAAGGCCAAAGGGACAATGCTGTGATTGTAATACTATACTCTGAAGGATATGAACATACAGACAGATGTTTTCTGTGACCATATGAACCAAAAACATACAGAAGTGTGAGCTTTTCCCCTTTAAATTCCTAGAAATTATGGGGAAAAAACGTATACAAGTTCATGTTTTCCTGTCTGACCACTTTACATAAAAGATCACCAACCAAGTGTTGTCAGTGTGCCCACATGGAACAGATTACTGCGAGTGCAGGAAAATGCTCAGCATGTACATTTACATCTTTAGGTTCTGACCTCATCGTTCCCCACATGTAAACACTGAGCCAGGCATACCAGTGAATGGAGAGGGAAGATAAAGAAGGTAGAGCTGAAGCTTATAGGTGGTTGATAGGGTGGAGGTTTGACTTTTCAAGTAGGCTTTTTGTGAAAGGTGTCACCAGGAAAAGTAGCACCAACAGGCAGCAGGAGTGAACAAGGCCTTGAGAGGGCCATAAGTGTAGTTTAAATCTTCTGTTAGAGTCAAAGACAGTGGCTTTTATGCCTGCCAACTCATTTGAAGCTATTCAAAACCAGAATTTAAGTGACACCAAACACAGTCATGACCAACACAACTAATAATTGGTGAAATATGATGAAAAACCATTTAAATTCCTATATTTTCTTGTAATTTATCAGTCTATAGTAATTTAGGGAACTTAATAACCTGGACTAACCTCTATTCCAAAAAATCTTAACCATCCATCCTTGAAAGTAACTCAATTCAGATTAAATAACAATCATGTACAGTGTTCATAGTACCATTGATCAATATGTTTGGTTTAGTGCTCTGTTTTTGACTTTGATTTTTGGTTTCTTTTATGTTCTCATTTGCCTTGGTCCTGACTTTCTCTCTTTCTTTCTTTTGTTTTGTGTAACCATCCCTATTGTCATTTTGTATTTTTTCTACATAAGTCTCATGACCATTGTTTTTTGTTATTTGCTGTTCGGTCAGACCTAAGCCCAGAAAAAGCAAAACCACTGCCGTATGATAATACATCATTACACTAAAACAAGCTGAGACAGGTTTGGAGTGAAATTGGGCTCTTTTAGCTCTTTTACCTGATACAAAAGGTCTTCCAGGAATGTATGATGACAACAGTTTCATCATGGACCTTGGTTAGTTTCTCTAATTAAATGCATAGTTATGGTTCAAAGGTATGGGAAGACTTTGAGAGGGGCCTGTCTCGAATGCCATTCACACACAATCACACGCAATAGAAAAAAGAGAACAGCATGAAACCTTTTAAGGATTTGTTTTGTGTGAAATGGATTATACCTCATATCCAGAAAGAAAATAAATCAACAACACTGGTGAAATGGTTTGAAGTCCCAAGAGAATGGTCAACCTTTTTCAAAATCCAATACCCTATAATGAAGTACTTTTTCAATTCCCATTTGCCTTTGTTTCTAGATACAATACATCTGTAAGATAATGACAAGGGTTACACACGCAGTCAGGTATTCAATAATATCTAATTTGCTCTCATCAAAGCGCCATCATTACAAGCACGCTTTCATTTGCCCCCCGCTACATTTCTGTCTTTATTAAAAAAACCAGGCCTTGTGCTGAAAGTAACGAACAACCCAGAGGAGAAGAAACATGGCTTCATTGCTGGTGCTGTAATTGATCCAATCAGTTTCCATTATAAGGCTGGTGGAGAACAAAGCGTTTGTTTTAGTTTTAAAGTTGTGTCTGTGTGTACTGGCGAGTTGGTCTATATAAATTTATCATGGTTATCACATCTTAGGGAGGCTGGTAGGGGATTGTAGCGCCAGATGCTGCATGGAAATTTTGCTGAGAGATAAAACAAATCTAGAATGAGGTGAAACTACAGACTGAAAAGGTTTTTTTCCCCTGCTTGATTGATTCTGGGATTCTTTCTGTTTATTAAATAAGACATTTGATAATAAAAAAGATCATAAACAGAAATAATCAGACTATCAACATAACTTTATTTGCATGCATCTGAGTGCATTTTTAAAGGATCACAGATCACACAAGATTATGAGCAGTGGAAAGTTAAGTCTAACATTTCTAAGGCAATTCAAAGGTCAAAGTTAAAAGGAATTCAGCTGACTATCAAAACAAGTCTCTGTGGAAACTTTTACTATGCTCCTTTTGCAGCACTCACAGTTTAAAAAGATAACAAGCAGATTTACAACTCATAAAGCTATGATGGATTATTTTTTAAGAAAACCCTAACCCATGACCTACTATAAAAATCAGAAAGTTATCAAATCATAATTTAGACAAACAATCCTTATCTTGTGCCTGTGTACGTCTTCGCTGGCTACACTTGCTGAGTCTTAAATAATGCTCTCCATCTGAAAAACCTTTTTGCCCCCCAATAAAAACCTCAAATCATTCAAATAAAAAAGGGGGAAAAACAACAGAGGGATACGCATGCATATCTGATACATAATTACACCCTTGAAAAAGCAAATCATGTCATTCATAACTTTGATGAAACTGAATAAAAATTTACATCCACAGCTGTCTGGCTTTCTTTTATGCAAAACTTGTATGTTAGAGATAGTTAGAGAGCTGCACTCTCATTCCCAAATCAACGGTAAGTGACCTCAGATGGTTATGCAAACTTCTGTAAATGATAACAATAAGTCAGCTTGCGTTTGACAGATTTACTCTCGTGGAACAGTCTGCAGGCGAAGTTGGAATATATCAGCTACCAAACTGCTGAGGCTTCATCAAAACCAGATTTTCTTTCATGGCCAAATTTCAGTTTTGTCATTCATCTTTACCTAAGCTCTGTCACTAATGTGCAGGAAAATCACAAAGATGAGAGTTCAAAGTGTCTTATCCTGGCTTCTAAATCTAATGGTAAAGTTTTCAGATGAATTTCACATGGTTATGATATCATGGTTATGTACTTGTTGTTTATTCGGCTGAGAAGGAGTAAACATTTAACTTCAGCTGTTATTCAAAAGACAGATTTGTTTCTTCCTGAGTTTTTTTTTTTTTTTTTTTTTAATGTTTTATGTTATGAGATGTATGTGGCAGGGTGTCTCTGTTGTCTTGGTCATTGACTGTGAATATAAGTACTTCCTTTTTAAAAGTCAGGAGATCTTGTAGATTGTTTTGATGAGAGCACATGGGTCAGTTAACACGTAACTTTGCATGTGCAGAGAAAAGACAGATGATGTACACTGCTTTTTTTTTTATCAGATAAAAGTCCAATTTTAGTGGTAACATACTTCAGAAGATGAAATGGACATCAGTCTGGCATGTTATCCTCTTTCTTATAATCCTGCTTAATCTGAGCCTCCTCACATGCACTATCATTCCAGATGAGCTGTCTGGAGGAGACAGCAGCTGTCTTCACCGTAACAAGCCAACAAGCACACACAAAGAGCATGTTAGCCTTTAAGGACGTCTTGCAGTGAAAATTTCAGATCCCTTGCCTCCCTGAGTCCAATGCAGTGTCATCTTACTCTCAATTATGTGAAAATTGAGCGATGGCTGTGCCAACTGCAGTAAAAGAAAACGGTAAGAATGAATTTAGTTAAAGTGGGATTTTAAAGTGACCCTGAAAAGCTAAAACCCCACAGGCAACGCTGGTTTATGAGATTTTTATTTTTGATGAGTGCATCCTGGATCCTGCCTTGGTGTTGCTCAACTCACTTTTAACATACAACACACAGGGACTATGCAGAAAGTTTCATGGAAAAGGATGGGAGGAGGGTTCGAATGGATCAGTGGTTTAGAGAGAGCTGATCACACATTTAGCGAATTACTTGACCTGCTGTTGTGAATAAAGGAATCAGCCTTTGTTCAAACTGAGCAGGGGCACGAAGGTGAAAGAAAGTGTATCACACTTACTTTCCAAATCATGTTTCTTTGGAGATGTTCTACCTTTATTGTTGTAAGTGTTGAACTGATTCCAGAAAGGAGGTTTTTTTTTCATTCATAGTTCAGCAAACAGGTTTTTTTTATCCATAATATGAAGAAATTAATTATCATATATAATTTTTGTCTTCTTCCCAAGTTTTGATCGCTCTATCTCTCTTAGCCTTGATTTACAGGAATAGATAAATGTGTTTGCTATGTAAGAAAACACTTCAATATCAGATCATCACATAGTTTAGATATAAAATATTCTTAGATAGAGGCCTTTCGTAAATTACAGCAATTATTTTATTAAAACATGGAAAGTATGAAAGATTTTCTTTAAGGTCAGCACAAGGGCACAACTTCCATTTTTTAATTTGTATTTATTTATTTTTAACTTGTTCATTCCACCATCATAGCGAGCAGAATGGTGTCTGATACTGTACTGACCAAACAAACAGGAAAAAAACAGACAACCTGCTGCACCTAAGAGGAAACAGAAAACCACTTGCAACATCTTCCAAAAAAAACAAAAAAAAAAATCCTGGGAGTCATTGGGAGCATAACAACAAAAACGTCAATGACACGCACACACACACAAAAACATTAACATAGCCGTAGCTGTTAGTGATTAAACCCACAGGACAACACACAGTCTAGGCATGCAGATTAGTGAATGTTGGGCAAAATATCCGACATTAATTGTCATAAGATGTATGTATGATCATGCAAATATAGCTCCTGCAGAGATCGTGGGCGGACAAGGGGGCACCCAGGACCCAGGAGACCAGACGCAACCCCAGAGCATAAATCTTTGCCATCACACCACAGAGAGGAATAAACATCTGCCCAGAAGTTTTCAGTGTCTATGCTTACATGATGTTTTTTTTCCTTCTGAATTAATTATTCCGCATTAAATAATTCCAAATAGAAGTTCTTCAAATTTCCATGGAAATAGTGATTCCAAATGGAGTTTTACATGGAAAACACATTTACTTAATGCTGCTTTAAGCCGGAGGTCGGGAAGGGCTCTAATTGGACCAAGGGCAGACGTGATGTACTTACTTAAACCATAAATAAACAGTATCCACTTCCTGCTTCTTGGTTTTTCAGACATAATATGAAAAAACATAATAAGTACCATTTTGCTTCACTTTTGAATATATTTTTGAAGTACCAGTTCGACATGAGCATACTACTCACTTTTGTCAGTGGAGATGGGAGGCAGTAGACTGCACATGTGCATCTTGGTGACAGGACAAGGTAAGCATGTGCAGATCAACCCAAATTAATATTGACTGTAATGAATGTTTTCATGATTGAGGAATTAATCAATTCAGATTTAAAATGAGAAAAAAATAGCCACCTATAACACAATTAGATTTAATTCCAAATTGTCATTTTCATCTGGAATATACATGATTATTTTTCATCTCTTTAAAGCAGACTTAACTTTTATTTGAAATTAAAGAGGAAATAAAACTCATGTAAATGCAACCATTTTGATGAGGAAAAAAGGTTGTGGAAAAACTGGAGGATGGAAAGTGGTCATGAGTAGTTTTTCAGTTTTAGGCTTCTATCATAGTAGAAATTGTAAAAAAAAAAAAAAATGTTCATTCACATAACCATTTAAAAAATATGAGCAGCTCTTAACCGAAATTGACTATTTGAATATTAAAATACATACACTTCTCATTTGCAGCTTCTATTACAGACATAAAAAAGCATCTTCACATCAAGAAATATAATCTGAGCAACTAAAGTTTTAGGCAGTAACATTTACATAAAAAATGCTCTGGGGGAAATACTATAAGAGCACAATGAGTGTAGACAGGCCAGCCTACACAACAGAAATATTCTGGAAAGCATTAGAATTTAGAAGAGAGTAAAAAAATAAATAAAAAAAATAAAAAAAGCCGACTGTACATAGAAACTGTAGACTGACTTATTCATGTCTGTAAGAAAACACAGCAAGGAAGCAAAAATGCTGGTACAAATAGACAAAATAGCTGAAAATTAGTCACAAATATCAGCCACAACTATAATAATGAAACAAATTTCCAGATGGAAAGTATCCATGTCTGCTGGGACTTCTGTTTAACTGCAGATGTTTCATCAATATATTTACAGTAACTGTTAATTAGTCCTTCACATCATCTCAAAGGAATTTTAGCCCTCCACAAGGAATTGCTTCAACTAGAAACTTCCTCACATTAGCTGCAATATTTCCACTGAATTAAGGTCAGAATTCTGATTTATTTCAAGCACTGTGTTAAAATTGGCAATCTGTTCTCATAAAAAAAAAAAAGATGTAGTAATGACATGCTTCATCATGCTGGATGTTCTTGGGACAAAAAAGAGTTTTATGTGGCATTTCATGCTTTATACTGCAAAAAGCATGAAATAGCCTGGCCTGGCCTGAATTCCATCGCAATCCTAACCCTAGGAATTTGGCCTTTACTTTTAATATTTAAAAATTAGATCCCAAAAGCCGAAAATTAATAGAAATGATTGCCAAAACTCTCTGAAGTGACATACTTTCATATGCATTGTGATGAAATCATATTGGCACTGAGATACACCAGGTGTGTGCATCCATCCATCCATTTTTTTAAGTGCTTGTTCCAATTAATGTCATAGGTCTTCAGACTCTGTGTGTGGGGGGTTCTCTTTCAGATTCCTACGTCACAGCTGTCATTCATCAACCTATCACACAGCAGTGTATCCCTCAGAGTCCATCCAGCAGTCAACGCCAGATCGCACTACAAACTAGTGGTATCTGGTCTCTAGAATTCTTAAGGTGATGTAAATGCTTATCTCACATCTAATGATTCTTTGTCCTCCTAGAAGTATTCAGTCTGATCCCATCGCTATCCTCAATCTCTTGGAACCCACTCAGCAACCAGTCTTGCGCCACACCCGGATCCACCTGAACTCCCAAACATCCATTCACCTGCCAGCCGGCCTGCAACTCCATCAGCTCCCTGAATCACAACCTGCTCGCAATAAAGTTGGTGCTCAGCCTAGCATTCCCTGTCTGCTCTTTGGGTCCGAAACCCTGCATAAGTGACAATTAAGGGTCACAGGGAAGCTGGAGCCTATCCCAGGACAGGTTGCCAGTTCATCACTGCAGCTGCGTGCAACATTTGCTAATTTAAGGAACTGAAAAGGGACTTTTGAAGTCCCATAGTGAGTTCATAAAATGAAGATCCTTGAGGTTTGGTCAGTGCATTTAAAAAAATGCAGCAATACAATTATCAAACATTTTGCATAGCATGAGGTCAGCATCACATTATTAGTTGATATCTTTGTGTACACCCGTCCTGATTTAAAGCAGCTGGCACATGTTTTCCATTTTCACACACAGTACAACTCATGTTTATAAGAATATAAAGTAGCTGCAAGAAATTAAAGGGCAAGCAGTATCATAGTTCTATTCTTTGCACCTCTCTTAAGACCAAACTTAAGAGCATAATGTGGAAAGTTGCATAACACAAGTTTCACAGAAATCTACTTCGGGTGTCTCTAGATGCATCACTACAAGTTTTTTTGTGCAAGTAATGCTAACTCCTAGTTGGAAGCTGACTCAGAATTGTCATTGCACTTATTTGGTATCTATTTAGTTTAAAGCCTTGTAAAATATGTTGACTTTGAATTAAATAAATTTAATAGTGTTTACAGAATTTGAAAGTTTCAGTCATTTTTTTAAGCAGCACGATGATCTCAAGTCTTGAGCATGAAGTTTCAACATGTGCACTCTACAAATGACCTCATTTCCACCATGTAATCTTTGTCTTTTCTGTAAATAGCTGGCATAAATGGATTACATCGATATGTCAGGCATTTACATTTCACCAGCTGTATGAGCAGCTGAGGGGTCAAGTGGAATGTAGAAGAAAAATAAACTGCACTTACTGTCTTAATTTAGTCTCCCAAACACCCATGTTCATTAAATTTGATTAATATTTTGCAAAGAACTTTGTGTCAGGCATCCTGCCAGGCTTATTACTCTTGAATAATAGCCTACTGTTCACATTAAATGAACGATGTATGTAGTCAAACATGCTATGACCTCAGCAAGTCTGAGAATGTTGTCATAAGGACACAGCTATTTGCCAAAGTGTCCTGTCGCTTAAACCGTGTTGATATTTGCTTAACAAGTTGTTTGCACCATTAAAATGTATCAAGACTACTTCCTTTACTGTCTTATTGCAATAAATACACAGCAGCTTCCTCCAAATAGTTTCCTTTTGCAATCTAATATAGTTAAACTCAATAGGAATGTTTCAAGCAACTGAAAAACTTTTTGGAGAGTAGAGGTTTTTTTTCGGTTTTCTTACTTAGGTTACTTCACTGCCTCGTTTAAAGAAAGTAAGATAAACTTCTTCAGTCTGTCTTGTCACTTCAAATTTTCACCCTCCATTGACATAAAACATCTTCCACTCCCATTTCCCAGCACATCTTTTCCAGAACAGTGGCTTTACATCAGGTATAATCCATAGCTGTTTATTTTTCCAAAGGCATTCCTACTGTACAGTCTGGAGATTAGCGTGCTTATGAACACATAAAAAAGAGCATTGAAGTCAAGAAGCAAAACGTGAAGTTTGATCTAATGAAAATGAGGTTAAAAGAAGGGAAACAATTAGCAATGCGAGACTGTGCTGCGCCAGATTACCATAGAAATCCATCTGAGGAAATATCTGGTGAAAATGCCGTTTGACAAATAGGCAAACCATCGCTGGTTTGGAGAACTGCATTGTGGAACCTAAGAGTAATACTTGTAATTAATGGTTGCATTTGACTATGCACATCAACATTGCTGTGCCTCATTAACCATACACAAAAACTGCCCTTTTAGGGGCCCACATAAGCATAATATCTATTACATATTTGCATAATGCTTCTAAGCAATTTTGTGGAGCATTCTGTTTGAGAAGAGACTGATGTTTTTACGTGAAAAGCATGGGGCCTCTCAGTAAAACAAGTCAGCTACCTCATGTAGAAAGCTGTGGTTCTCAGTCCAATGGAAGGAAAAGAAAACGGCTTTCAAAGCATGGATAAGCAGTGTTAAGTTATAGTGAGTGGCTTCTGCCAGGAGCAGTGTTTGCATAAGATGATTGTGGAGCAAGTGATATCGTGCCCTCCACATTGGTGACTCATATATGAACATATATCATACATCAATCAATCATATCAATCTATCATCATCTCTTAATTCATCATTATTGTTGTCATTTTTTAAAAAAAGAAAAAAAGAAGTACCTAAACATATACATTTTTCATCTTGGATCAATAAATTATCACTAATTCACTAAAGATCCAGTTACTTGTTAGAGAACCAAAAAATTCCCTCAGAAATTGAGCTTTATTACTTGAAAAAGTTCATAGTGAATTTTAAAAAACTGTCTCAGAGGGGAACTGAATGGGGATTTTGGCTTAGGCATCCCAATGAGAGTCTCGTTGTTGGAGCAAACCTCTCTTTCTAAAACAACTTCCTCAAAGGAGCTTGCGACCCGGCCTTCGTAGCAAGCTTATTTAAAGATAACAGGTTACGTTACCTGGAAGTATTAGTTCTTCAGCAGAAAATGGGAAAGTGAAGCACTGATGTATCATGGTTGCATCCCCTCTAGTCATAAGTTTGTCACAGTTCACTTCTGAATAACATTGCAGAAGTCTGCAATGATTTCCTTCACCTTACATAATGTCTATTTATAGCTTTGTTTATTTATGCATTCAAGGAATGTTTGTCATATACCTGAAAGCTTAGGTTGTACATGCAACTGTAATCCAGCCAGATCACATCAGAGAACCAGCATTCTAACTATACTTGTTGTTCATGTCAATGAATACATGAAATTTTAAGAAGCACAAAGAGCAACAAAGATAAATCAATGGATCATTGAGCAAAAGAAAAAAATCTCTAAAGGCCTCATAGACACGTAAAACTATGAATTAGGTTTCTCCAATACATCAGAACAAGTTCTGTTGTTGCTTGCATATCATAGTTGCCTTTAGTTTACAAGAGCATTTTGGCACACACTTTCCTATTCACCAACATCCTGCTCTGCTCTTGTTTATCTATGCTTACTGTCTGCAAAGAACTTTACAAAGGTTAAAACTTTATCCTCATATAAACCAGGTAGACTGGAGATGATCAAGTTAGCTCCAACTAAAGTTTGTCACTCATCATTTCATTGAATGTAAGGCAGTCTTTTACTTTTTTTTTTCTTCCACACTCTGAATTCAAGCATGAGAGTATAATAAAGATAACTCATCACTTTTTCCTTTGGCATATTTTTGATGTTCATCTGCATCGGAAAATTCCACAGGATTCTATTTGTTTCTCACTTATTGAGCGTCTTATCTTTTCCCATATGTTTTGATTTAACCAAGATTTAGGAAGATATGCAAACTATCCAAATAGTCTCCTCTAAACCAAGATTCCGGCTGCGAACGAGTCCCCGGACACGCAGTGCAACAGGTGGAAACAGTTGGAAATTGTCAAATGTGTTTATGCTACAGGCATATCAAGTGTGTTTTGGGTGCCAGAGATTAACGAAATATCTATATTTGTTTCTAGGAATCGGTAAATCATGTGAATGTTTGCTTTGAAAATGCTGTGTTTAAAATGTATCTTATGTCTGTGTTAAAAGTTCTTAACTCATTTGAGGAAGTCTTTGATTATCTTGCAACCAATGCAACCAATAAATGCATTGGTTGCAATGCAATGAAAAGATAAAAAAAAAAGAACTAAAAAAGTTAACCTGACAGGAGAGAAATAATTAGACAAATCCCAGAATAATTACCCCCCCCCCCCCCCCCCCTTCCTCCCAATGTCTGGTTTGTCCATTGTGGAATAACTACTGGGAAACTCTGCTTTCCTCTGTCTGTAATGTGTTTTCTCATGGTCAGCATTGACTCATTATGCATTAATGGCTCCATTGAATAATTGCATGCCCTTTAGCTCCCTCCCACCTCTTTGATTCTCAGCTGATGTGACTTGGACTGTTGCTATGCTTTCATGACTGAAAGCCAAGCTTCCCAGCCGAGCAAATGATGAGAAACAGGCTAATCCTTTCCAGATGTTCCGACCAACAGCCCTCATTTATCGACCGAGGGGTCCCAAAAAAAAGGAAAAACAAGGGTGATTTCCTCTCCTTCTAAAGCAGCCGTACTAGTCCCTAGTGTTCAGTACCAATGGGGAAAATATACAGCCGTGTTTATTGCCTCACTCACTGACCCCATAGATGCCTCATAAATTGATGTAACACTACCTCGTCAGTGCACAGCATGTAAATTTACTACTACCACTTGGCAATGTTTACATATTAAAGAAAGGAATGATAAAACCACAACAGAACCTGACTGGACCTTTTCACTGGGTGAAAGGAATACTGTTTGAAATTCAGCGCAGAAGCCTAAATTATGTTTTTGAAAAGTAAACCTTGATTTGTGCAGCTGCAGGATTTCAGACATGCACTCAGATATCGCAGTCTGTATTTGTATTCTGTCACGCAGATGTGCATAACAGTCACTCAGAACGGAAAAATATTAAGTTGCCATTTTAAATGTGGCTAAAAGTCTCCAGTTATTAAGTGGGATACAAGTCAATCAACGAGATACAACTAGAATCATTTCCAATAACAGCAATTCACCAGTGCACAGCTACATGCAGACATGAGTGAATGGAAGATGAGATGTGTGTCTGAGTTCACATCTGGAATTAACACGTGACTTGGGTAACCATTCCCACAAGGACAGCTTTAAGATGTGAATGTACATATAATAAACTGAGATAGAAATAGTATGGGACATTTTTTTAGCAGTGTACATTCATATACATCCTGGGTCAAATCCAAGGGGGCCTATAAAACTGATATCAGTCCATCTGGTGAAAAACAGTGCTTTTGGCCAGGTAGCTGCTTCTATCAGCCATCTGTTCCGCATAAAGCATTTAGCATTTTTCAGTGGTTGTGCTGTATGATGTTCTCCAACGGTACTTTCACAGGTCTGCTATAAGCCACTTAGATCTGGATTTGCCTTGGGAATTGTCTAATTGTTGAGAACTTGTTTATTCTGAGACTGTGTGATTGGTGACAGATGCAGGACCTGATCATAACTCTGGTATTTGGTTTTTGCAAACTGCTGTCAATATATATTTGCCTAATAACTAAGGACCTGATATCTAACATCTTAATGACATATGTGCAAAATTAGTAGGCTTTAAAACATCTGCTCACAAGTGTCATTTCTACAAAACAGCAGGCATATGGAGCTGTGATCAAATTTTGATGCTAATCAGATAGCAATGTATAGAGTTATGCATGCAGTTGTGTAGAAAGTGTAGTCTTGATGGCATAATCTATGTCTGACATACTGTATCCACTCATTGGCCACTTTATTAGATACACATTGCTGGTTGGAATTGGACACCATTTGTTTCCAAATCTTCTTTGTAGCATAGATTCACCGATGTGTTGTAAACGTTCTTCAGAGATTTAGCGCATACTTACATGACAGCATCATATAGCTGTTGAAGATTTGTCAGCTGCACATCCATGAATCCATAGGTGTTCTCTTGGACGGTGAAAGCAATTAGGGTAGAGTCCTCTAATTGTCATGTCGACGGAGACAGTTGGTACGGTGGCCAGAAAGTGTAAAAAAATCAGTTGAAACACTTTCACATCGTCATGGTGCAAATTTCATCAAGAAACCATGTTTATATGTAGAAAACACAAATTTAACGCTGAAACACTTAGATCAAGGGCAAAACAACATAACATTTCAGGAAAAAAAAACTGTACAAAATGTGAAACACTTTTACAATCCCTGATGCAAACTTACATTTGCAGCTACGAAACACTTTTACAAAGTTCTGAAACACTTTTAGCAACATTTTATTCACGGGAAAGCCAAGCTCTTTTCTGTGTTGGTGAGAAAGTCAAGCTGGATTCACAAAGCTGTGCAGGTACATGCAGTTTTTCACATCATCATATTTGATACATTTACATGGGAGTTTTAATTCCTGTTTAACTCTGAATAAAAGTTAATTCCGCTTTAAACTGATGAAAAACGACCATGTAAACACTTAATTTCTAATGCAAAATTCTATTCGGAATTAAACTTCAATCCGATGTAAGTGGCGGGTTTATTCGCATTTTAATTCCGAACTATTTAATTTCTCTGTCATATAAACCTTAATTCTACTCTAAATTAATTCCAGTTGTTCTGGGCATGCTTGTTACCTTGTCCTGTCACGATGACGTGTATTGTTTTACCTCCCGTGTTCGGTAGTCTAACTTTCTTCTCCTTCTCAGTTGTTGCAAAAAGTGAAGTTGTATGCTCATGTACAGTTGGTTCTTCAAATTTATAATAAAAATAGTGACAAAACCATAGACCGTATATAAAAAGATGGAAGGAGCCTCCATGATGTCACCCATAGGTTTCTGAAGAGCTGAATTGAAGCTCGGTGGGCGGTTCCTACCATCGCCATCTTGGCAGGAGCATGCGTGTTGTCTCGCCTGGAAAATACAAATATGGGCAAAGAGGTGGAGCTGAGAGGGGGGCTGTGAGCGTCATAGTGGATGATTGACGTCTAGCGAACTCCGAGCTGCCTGTAGCTAAGAGCTTACCGAGCTAACCCAGATATAACAGGAGCTAACCATCTAACGGAGGTAAGCGGGCTAAAGTTAAATAAAGTTAAGTCACGTTGTTAACCGGCTGAAAACTGCGGTTGTTCTACGTTCTCCTTACTTGAAGTGGGAGATTGGGTACCTGTCAATCAAAAGGATGCACCCCTAAATATGCCGAATTTCGAGATTAAATTACTTTTAAATGGGTGAGTTAGAAAAAAATTCACTCCCCCCACAGTTTTCATGAAGGTAAACCTGACCTATTAATCCGAAAATGGATTTTAAAACCAGACTGTAGACATGTTTATTTCTGCTGTGAAGTTGGTCTGTTTAACATAGGAGTTTATGGGGATTTGCTTTGTTTTGCAGCCAGCCCCTAGTGGATGAAAGGGGAACTGCAGTTTTATGCACTTCCGCATAGGCTTCACTTTTAACCGCCGCAGGTTGCTGCTTGGGCGAAACTGGTACTTATGTAGTTTTCACAAGTTACGACTGAAAAGACAAGAAGCAGGGAGCGAACTTTATACGTCACGTCCACACTCTATCCAATCAGAACCCTTCCCAACTCGCCACTCTACAGAGGAGTCAAGTAAGGACGTGTTTCATGTAAACCTCCATTTGGAATTACTTTTATGTAAACTCGTAGGAGAATATGTTAATTTAATGCTGAATTAATAATTCCGAATCAAAAAACATCATGTAACCGTAGCCATTGTGATGAATAAACTTTAAGCTTTGAGTCAACTTCTGGCAGAATGCTGAAAACTAAAACTGTAAAGTCATAAAATAGTCCTGTACGTCAGCAAATACCATGAAGTAATATTAAGAGCTTCAAAATAGCTGAACAGACCTTGTTGTAATGAACCCAGAGACCTCAAAATTTATGACCAATATTGTTTAACTTTCATCTAAGCTCTTGCGACAGGTTGTGTTTAAACACGTGAACACAAGCAAACTGATGCACAGGGGGCTTGTATTTATAGTTTTCCATGAGTTGTGCTCTGTGAAGTTGGCCTTACTTGAAGCCAACCTCCAAAGGTGCGACATGAGTCACACCTTTGGAGAATAAAATATAACAAGGCAAAACAGGGGGCCACAGCACATCGGGGGCCCCATCAGCTGATCCTGCCTTTAGCTCCTCTGACCAGACTGCAACAAAAACAACAAAAACAAAATGATGTGTTTTCTTGTAGAATAATTAACTACTTCAATGTTATGAAAAATCAAAACTGTGTGAGAAAGAAAACAAATTCTCAGCACGGATCAAGATGTTCCAGAGAGGGATTACTTGGAAGGCATTCAGTGTGAATGAATGTGTCCTGCTTCTGCAGGCACTGTGTCATACCACATGGCTGCTACTGGTTCACATCATCATTCCTAAAGACATCCTTCTGAAGCTCACTGAGATATTTCAGCAACACTGCGTAAACATCAGCCATCTCTGCGTGACTCCACATCAGTTACAAGTTTCAAACCATCACTAAATGAGTGCTGCCCAGTTTGATGTTAAACATTAGTTTTTACTAATTAGCAAGGACATTGGATTTCTTCAAATGTTATCAGACTATAAAAACAAAAATTGCACCCGTACATCCCAACGTCTTGTGGATTCTAACTAACACAGCTGATAATATAAATTCATCGCAAATATCCCTCAAGGAAAATATTCATTTACAGCTAATCTATGAAATGCTCGCCTGTAGAGAAATGTCCGTTAATCAGTTTTGTGGTCACGACAATAGTTTAAATATTCCGTCACAAGTTTATATGCCACATAGCAACAGTAAGAGCAAAGACATTCTTCCAAACTAAATACAGCATGACAAATGGATTTTACTTCACCCTCTTTTACTGCTGACGAGTGCTGAACTGGAACTCTTCATTTAGTGTTGAAGCAGCAATGACTGCAATAGTTTTAACCCCACTGACTTGTCAGCACAAAGACTAAATGTGGAAATTTTCACAGCAAATCAAATGGTGAAGCTTTTGAGGCAATAAAATAAAGCACTTTTGAGTGTTAAAGCTTGAAGGTGCTTTCAGATTCTTCCATTTAACTCCAGTATTTACACAATGTGCAGTGTACACACTATTAAACTGTTAGAACTTACTCAACAAAATAATATATGACAGAATGCAAATATAAACAAAAGCTTTAAAAGGGTTTGGCATATTTTAATGTTACATTTTGAATGAAGACATAATGATGTTGCTGCACAACAGGCTGTGAAAGTTGACACTCTAAAAGGTCTTGTTAAGCTCTCAAAGCCTTCTGAGCAGTTTTTTTTTATACACACAAATGAAATTTGATGATGAACAAAATGGGGATTGCAATGCCTCGTCCAACGGCAGCAGTTTGTTTTACAGCCAAGGACTGAATCAGACACTTTCTATTGGCAGACAACTGATGACTAAATTATCCAGGGCTTAAAAAGATGTGCATAAAATTCAAATGGAGCTCTCATTTTTCATCTAAAAGAGGAAAAATCAGCAGACTTTCAGAAGAATTATGTACATTTTACTCTGAAACAAGTCGTTACCAAATGATTACCTATTTTCACTATTTTTATGTATTTTTGTGAATCTCTCATGAGTTTGTGCTTTGGTTAATTTGTTTGCGTGTGAATTTAATGGCAACACTTGGTTGTGTAACGTAAAAAACAAAAAATGCTGCATTTACTGAGTGATATGAATCAAATAAAGATCAAATTGTTTTACTGTGTTTCATAAACAACATCTGTTTCTTTCTTTGTTGCTGTTTAAGCCTTTGTAGCGTTGAACGACTTCTCCTAATAAATTCTTGAAAATAAGCTGATCTTTTTTTTTTTTTTTTAGTTTAGGCATAAATAAATAAAACTTTGCTTGTAGTGACAGTTTAAGTTCAACTGTATTACTGAGATTAATTATTTTAGTCAATATTTTCGTCTGTATTATTGTTACTTGTTATTGTAAGTTACTTACACACAAAGTAAGAACATCAACATGTTGTTGATTGAAGACATCAAGGGTAACAATAAATCCCAATCTGGATTTACATCAGAGTGAAAGAACAACTATTTTTAGTTTTATTTTTTAGCACTTCTACTTAGAAACCGGAAAACATGGGAAACTGTTCTGCTCCTAAAAACAATCCAGTGAACTACTTGTTTAGGCCGAGACAACTTACAATAAAATTTCATTATAAGAATATATGGTTCTGAGACTAAAAATGAAAAAATGGCATCTCATTAGTTGAAATCTGAAAGGCAGACAGCATCACGGTTCTTTCTAAGACTTACAAAGTACTTTTGATTTCAAAAGTAAAATTTCTGTTTAAAACTATCAGGATATGGAAAAAGTTGCATTATATTGT
The DNA here is from genome assembly GCF_933228915.1 of Telmatherina bonti. Taxonomy (NCBI): domain Eukaryota; kingdom Metazoa; phylum Chordata; class Actinopteri; order Atheriniformes; family Telmatherinidae; genus Telmatherina; species Telmatherina bonti. The sequence goes on along the minus strand of NC_136620.1, from coordinate 23,295,090 downwards.
GTTAACCAGCGGCAACAGCAAAATGAGGCTGATGATAGCTAAGGTAATGAGGTGTTGTAAAAATAAATTTGTCTTAAATTAGATTATTTTTTTAATCCTAACCATTAAAGACACTGCCAAACAGAAGGTAACAAAAGTGTGTTAGAGAAGTGCCATATTACTGTGTTATAAAAGGTAAAAAAAACAAAAAAAAAACATAATAAAATCATATGTTGATCTCAGAACTGTGTACCACATTTAGGTTGTAAAAGCAAGCAAACGAGATGATAAACCCATTTTATGGAAAAGAGGAGGATGACAAGTATATCGCTTAGTTAGGTTGTAAACAGCAAACACTTTATAAAGAAAAAAAAGATTAAATAAAAAAAGACTAATTAAGTTCTCATTTTCACATTTCACAATCAGCAATCCACAGAGATAAGAATCAACTCTGTTATGAGTAGTCAAAACTCTGGTCTAATGCCGGGGGCCACGGGGAAAGGTCAGACGGTTAAGAAAACATTTTTAGAGGTTGAATGCTTGAATGAACACATCGGTGTGTGTGTGTATGTGTGTGTGTGTGTTATTACCCCAAGCTTCAGTGGTTAACTTATTTCAAAAACAGAAAGTCAGATCTCTCTTGATTCTATATATTTAAGTTCACTCTTGTTTTGGTGAAAGTAAGGAATGAACGACATGTGCTCCCAACAATGTTTGGACTTATTCTGTCATGCCTACTATGAAATATAAGAAAGAAATTTTCATAAACTGGTCAAATACAAGCAAAACATACACAATTTCATTCTTTGTGTGAAAGCATGAGAGGATGTTAAATTATAGTTTAGCATGAGAGATATTTTTATCACCTCATATCATGTCAGAGAAACACTAAACCCTGCAGGATGGAAACCCTTGAGGACCAGAGCTGGTGACCCCAGGTTGATATGTTCAGTTCAGAACTAGCTGCTGTGCTGTGTGTCTCCAAGAGTCTGCTAATTACCTGCTGATTTGAGTCAGTTGTGTTGCAGCAGGGAAATCTCAATGCTTGCAGAAGTGTGTCTCTTGAAAAGTTGGCCACCCCAGGTCTGTAGTCTAACAAACCCATCACATGTTGCACCAAACATACTGTACAGAAAATGTACAGAAGCTGGGTGCTGCATTTGTTGATACCATCATGCATTGCTTCCTGGAGCTAATAGGTGATGGCACATTATACCACTAACAACTACAAGCTAGTCTTTTTTTTTTAGGAATTCATGTTGTCTTTTCTGTTTCATTCATGTTTTATTATTATCATAACATGTTTTGTATGGCAGATGGTGCTTTGCCTGAACTATTTATCACACTTCAGCACAGGGATATTTATATAAGTTATTCCTGGGGCCCAAGGGGAGAGCAATAGCAGACAATTTGTGGAAGAGGATATTTCTATATCCATTTCCTTAATACTTGCCTCATCTTGAGCTAAGACTGAACTGTCTGACCATTGAAAGCCACTTGAGTGTCTTTAATTGATCTTACCATGAAATGTCCATTCAGCAACCTTTGTATGTGAAATAGCAGATGGCTTAGATAGAGAACACAGCATGCATCCTGTTTTAAACACAGTTGTTCTCTAAACAAAAAGCACTGCCCGGAAGTTGTGAGCTCTCGTTTTTTACTCTCTAGTTTAATGTGGCTTTTTCTCATTTGTCCCTCTCGAATACGAGCTATGTTGTGGGAATTGCCCGAAACATGACTTTCAAAATACGTATTCTTGCTTAAACTATTCACTGAATTAAACAAAAGTATCTTGATAAGATAAATAGCTTGACAACTACAGAATATTCATCTTCTTTCACCGACATAAATTTGTTGGTTGTCTTTTTGGAAAATTTCTCATTTCTACTTTTATATACATTGTCATTCCAATCTAATCTGTCCATTAAAAACATCTCCTGACCTGCTTTAGTTTTCACAAAAGTTTTTAAAATCAAATATAAAACATGGATTTAATTTTAAACCTTTTACTTGCTTTACTGATAAAGAAATGAAGGAGTTCTATTTTAATTCAGTCAGTCATTTTTCTGAACCGCTTAGTCCAATTAAGGGCCACGGGGAAGCTGGAGCTTGTCCCAGCAGTCATTGGGCGAGAGGCAGGGTACACCCCGGTCAGGTCACCAGTTCATCGCAGGGCTCCATTTTAATTATTCATTTTTAAAAAAAATTGTTTTAGCACCCTTTTTAACGTTTTCTCTGCATGTTGCTGTAATGTTGTATGTAAATGTTTTATTTAAAGCACTGTGAACGGTCTTGTATATGAAATGAGATATATAAATAAACTTGCCTTGCCATATGTACTAAAAGTCTTTCCTATAATTTGGATGTACGTAGCCTCAAATTAGAGGTGTACGATAAGCCAATAAGAATTATATAACAGTAACTGGGGCATGTTTTGGTAAACAGCTGAGGAAAACAAGCTATTTCAATCGACAGTTATAATACAATTTCTTTTAAAAGATGTATTCATCAGCGATGGACTGGAGAGCTGTCCATGGTTTACCCTGCCTTTCGCCCAAAGACTGCTGGGACTCTTCAACGGATAAAGCGTTTGGATAAGAAATGAATGAAAGATGTATTTATGTACATATTAGTATAACCTTATTGATAAATACTGAGTAGCATTTATTACTGATAAATGCTGTGTTAATAGAAACATGAATAAACAGTTTGCCATTGTACCAATATGGCAGAGAAAAACAACCTCCAAGCCTTCATTTCCTGCATTACCTCATAAGGGTGTGAAAACTGCAGAGTATGAAAAGGCTATTTATTCTGAAATCATGAGCAAATGTGGCCCCACCCTCCCAGACCCAAACCTCATATGTCCCATTAACAACAACACCATTCACAGCTATTGGAGAGGGACCAGTGTAAACTGTCAGTCAATTCAGCAGTGTGTTGATCACCTCAAGAGAAGAAAAACCAGTCATGCGAGGTAGAGTTTGAATCCATCAGTGCTGCAGCGCTTTGACAAGAAAGTATGCGTGCTCCCATGATGCCAGCTGTCATTGTATTTTATGAATAGTTATGTAGTCTTCGCGTAAACATTGAAAAATGGATGTAATGGGTGATAGTTTTTCTAATGGAATAGCTGCAGATATGTAGGATTATAAATATATTTTTTATTATGTTGTCAAATCACAAACAAGATAGCATTTTATGTAGTTCTGGTAACAAAACCAGAAGCCAGAGACAACCCCCCAGATGACTCAGGTCGCTGAAAAATTTAAATAACTTTCTTGCAATGAGCCAATGGGGTGTATGAAACATGTCCTGACCTTCTCGAGGTCCTAAATGCTGTGGGCTGTCTGATTTTTCAATATTTACAGATTATATGGTTCTAAGTTTTTCACATGATTTCAGTACTGCAGCTTAAACAACAATGCAGCATAATGTACATATTTATTTTGAGATTCATGTACACACCCTCATCATGACAAACCCACAAAGAATTGCATATGACCTCAAGTTAAAGGTGATGAATGGAGCTGCTGAAGGAGGAAATAGAGCTGTTGCACGCTTGGTGAAAGTGCGACTTATATTTTAATGTGGTCTATAGACCAGAAATTGCGGTATGTAGAGAAGTGTCCTGCAACAAATGGACCTAAGAATTGAACAAGCACTTCTTTTGTTGATTTGGAGAAGGTTCATGTCTGTCCCCCTGGTGTTGTCCAGGAAGTGCTTTGGAAGAATTTAGAATTAGGTCCTTTGCCATGGACCATAGTTATTAAATTTAGTTTGGGCTGTCCTTTTTGATAAATTTAGTGTATAACCTTTAATTTTAAGGTAGTGCCAAAGCCAAGTTTTGGAGAAAGTTCCTTCCTCAAATAAAGGAGTTCCTCAGGGTATAGTTGGCATATCAAGGGTAAAAAGAGCTGGATTTTGATTAGGGCATCACCTGCAGTGATGTAGACCCTTTCTTGGTCTCATAGAGAGCTAAATCTCCAAAGAGCAATATATTTATCAACCAATATATGTTACAAACCACATCTATTATCAATATACGTGTATAATGAACAGAAAAAAAGATCCAAATACAAAACAGTTGAATTGACTTAATTCAAAGAGTGGCTTTGTTCAGTGATGGTGATGCTTCAGCTTCTGAGCCTTCAGCAGAGAGAACAGCTATCTCCTGAGATGACTGCTGAAGGTATGATTGAGCTGCTGGAGGAGCAAAGGTCATCTTGATGGGCTCAGACTAGATTCACAACTCTGCATCAAAGTTGATTTAGGTTGAGTCTGTGGTCAGGATGCCCTCCAGATGCCTCCCTAGGGAGGTGTTGTGGACATATCCCACTGGGAAGAGGCCTGTGGGCAGATGAAGGAGTGATTGGAAGGAATGCATCTCTCTGCTGGCCTGGGAAATCATTTGGGTCCACTGGGAAAAGCTAGAACATCGTGGGCCCTAAAAAATGTTTTAAAAAAAACTAATACAGAATGACTGAAATGAAAAATCCATTGAATGAACGTATGAATGAGTGAGTGAATGTTATTTAATAATTAAGCCATCAGTTGTGATAAATAGTAATTTACAAAATTATTCATTTATAATTAGTCAATTATATTTTTATCTAAAGAAATACATTAGAAAAGAATTTCAACTGAGCTGTGTGCCCAGGTTCATGCAGGTTTTCCATCCCTTAACGTGACTCTAGATGGGGGCGGTTGTAAAAGGTCTGTTCATAATTTTTCTTTTTTTTTTTTTATACGGGTGTTAAAAACAATACAAAACACTGTCACAGGGGACATTAATGATGCAATCAGAAAATGTGTGTTTTGATGTCATAGTTACAGTTGTTATGTTGCAGTTTTTACAGAGTTCTAGAAGAAATTTAGAACAACTTGCTGTGACAAAACAATTCAGTCTGAACTCACGTTGTCCTTTCCCATCCAGAAAATCAACTCTCTTTCAGTCCTCTTGACTCTGCTGTTAAACTTCTGCATTAGTGATTTTTCATCCTGTTCTGTTTTGATATATATAGCAAGCAACAAATCCATGAAGTTTATTGAGGAAACTTGTGGTATCTACAAACCCATGAAGGTTTGTGAGAAGGTTTTGTTGTTTGAGTCAGATAATATATCTACTTCAGATGTAAATACTAGTATACTACTAAACATGTTTCCATTTATTTACCCCATCCAGGTCTTGTTTGGAACACCCATGTATGAGGAAACTGTGCAGGCCTGCTGGCACATGGGCACTTACAAATCTCAGGTAAGGCCAACTGCAGTTTTATGGACAGCCCTGAAATCCAGTAAAATCTTTCATGTTTTTTTTCTTTTTTGCTTTTTGTATTTGTGCTGAAACATAAAATGTAAAGTCCACTTGTTTGTTGGTTAGATCGCTCTGATGCTTCAGCTTCTGAGCCTACAGCAGAAAGAACAGCTGCCCCCTGAAGTGACTGCTGAAGACATGATTGAGCTGCTGGTGGAGCAGAATAAACACTCATAGAGGGTAAAGTAAGTTACTTACACACAAATGCACACTACACCTGATCTTAAACCTGTGTTATAATGAAGGAAAGACAAGTACACAGAAAAGATTAAACTTATGATTTCTCCTTTAGAAAGAAAATTGTTTTTTGTTTTCTTTTGCTTTTTGGGTGTTTGTAGGCTTTGGGAGTTTGAGCTGGAGAGCATTGATGTTGACGCGTGCTCCCTTCTCAAGCTTGTAAGATCACAGTTGTAAAGATACAACTGATGAATGTCCAATGACCAGTCTGAGCATTGTGTGTCCCTGTTTGTTTTTAAGGTGTTGGAGGTGAACACCAGCATGAAGATGAGAGATGTTGCGTTTGAAGCCAGAAATCTGCTCAGCTCTCGTAAGGCGGTGCCCCCTGAGTTTAAGTGAGTGTAGTGCTTGATAGACATTATTAATCAGTTGAAACTTAGTGGTTATGGTGTTTAAACTGTACATGAATCATCTTAATTGACAGAATTTCAAGGTTCAGAAAACTATCGGAGACGTGTGCGAGGATCCTGATGGAGCGAAAGCAGGAAGCCCTAACGTCCAAACTGCTCAGCTTACGGGAAGTAGTGATGGAGGTTGTTCCAAAAGTCCAGCAAGGCCTCTGGCTACCTCCTTCAAACATTCCCTTCAACATGCCCACCCAAGTGCTCAGTACAATGGTTGTTGGTGTGACCAAAGCTGTAGAGGACCACGTCTCCATTGCTCTGTCCAACACACCCCATCAGATTGCCTTGTCCCGCTCTACCAGAGACGCCGTGGTCCTGTCTATCCAAGAAAAGGTCAGACAGGCTTACCCTGAAGAATTCCTTTTGAAGGGGATTAACTTTTTTACTCAAGAGATGCTGAACACCATCACTGATGCTGCCACAGAACAAATCTGTCTGTGGTTTCAAACTCCCACAAATCTGCTTGAAAATGTGGCTTGCTCTGCCATTGCTCCTCCAACCAGTGTTGCTGATCTTTCAGCAAGCACTGCGGATTTGGATAACAACCTGGATGAAGCACAGGAATAAATGCCCTGCAGCTCAGAACCAGACTCTGATCCACCTGCTCATCTCATCTACTTTCATAAGCCTTTGTCTGAGACTGAGGGCGGAAAGCACAGATTTTTTTAATGGTTCAAAAAGACATTCTGCTGCTGTTTCTAGCCTAAAGTCACAGAGTGAAAATTGTTCCTCTGATCTCTGTAGCTTTCTCTTTTCACTTTCTCTTCTTAATTTCCTTTAGATTTGTTCCGTTTTCACTCGAAAATGAAAGAAACTGTCGTATTGCATCAGCCTGCTTTGAAATCACACATTTTGATATTATTGAACGATTATGTGGTTTTGCTCTTTTCACAATTGCATGACTGCAATTTTGACAAGCATGTAGAGATTGAAATAATTTTTCATTAAAAATTAAATACTTTTTGCTACCAACAGGTTTTATAAGTTGACATTTCGGCTGCAGTTTTCCTTTCAAATAATCTTATTGCTTTCATCTTGCAACATGAAATCAGTATTATCTTGACCAGGAAGTCTTTAACCGTTTCACAGGTTCAAGATGTCCCATAACCATCACTTTCATTATATGACCTGCATTTGATCTTTGAAACAATTGACTCGGTTTTTTTTTATCCGTAAAGGTCACCTAAAAATAAAGTCATCAAATGTGCATCTTAAAATTGCATTTAAAGTGTTTTTTTTGTTTTTGTTTTTTTTTGCAGGTAGATGTCAGAAATGGTCACATGATAACTAAATTTAGGAGCACAATAAAACTTACAGATAAAATCCCATATTTAACAGTCAGACAGATTGGATTTTAGCTTTGTGTTTTCAGATGGAAAAACCTCTGCAAAGTTAAGCCTGACAAATGAGCACCATTAGTTGTAAGACTGGGGGAAGAGCTTGGACAAGGTGCACCTGCAGTAAGAGAGGAAGATTTATTTTTAAGGAGGAAGGACAAGTAACTCCGAGAAGTGACAACTATGTGGGGTGAACCTGAGGCTGCAAACAACACCACAAAAGGTGTAAAATCACAAAAGAAAAAGAGAACAGTGTTCACCACAAAAGGAAGTCCACATGTGAGACAGCTAACTGGTGGCAGCAGAACAAATGATGAGCAGAACAAGAGTGTGACATTTACAAACTGACTGCCCTCAACAGTGTCTTCCAAAAATAAAAAATAAAAAAACAATAAAAAAGGTGGAATTGCTCATTCCAGAGGATAATTAATATTTAGGGGCAAACAATAATAGTAAAAAAGACTAATTTTATGTAACAGAATGCAACTTGTTAGTTCACGTTTGCTAAACTGACGCTGTTACAGTAGATCACGGTAAAGGAGATTGCACTTTCCACTCCAGAAGAGGGTGTTGCGTTATAGGAGATATGTAACACCCTCTTGTAGACACTGGAAAAGCGCCTGCTCTGTTCCTATTTGTAGACGACCTTGCAGTTACATTTCTAGTATATTGTCCAGCTAAACATTCATGTAAACATGTGATCTTCACTACTTCAACCTCTTTTCCAAAGAAGCTTTGCTTATAGAACCCTGCACACTCTACAAGCTATTTCTGAAGATGACGGGAGAATTGAACCGCAGGTCTGAGGTGTGCATTGTGAAGACAGAATTTTTCTTATGACTATTTCTAATGTTGAAAAGATGCTGTAGAATCCAACATACTTGTTCTGTGCTGTTTTTTAGACCCTTGAGTTTATATCATCTAGACCTGCAACCTTTTTCCAGTTCAGTCTCTCCAGAAGTTTCTTCTCCTGATTGCAGGAAACAGACAGACTGAAGGTGGAGGCAGACAAGGTCTCTGTGTGTTCTGATGTGTGAGATGAATGTTAGGGTGTATGGAGATGTGGGCCCCAGTTGCAGAATGGAGAGGCAGTAAGGCAGAGGAAGTGCCATGACTTGTATTTTAATAATGAAACAAACGGGGGAGAACTACAAACAAACACACAATGAACCAGCAAATGAAAACAGAAACAAGGTAGTATATATACACGGAAAACACGAGACACAGGTGGATTGTCTTAACTAACTGAAACCAAAGTAACTAGTAACAGGAAGTTCAAGCTAAACCGAATACAAGAGTGGAAAAAACTAAAAAATAAAACAGGAAACCAGAGCTAAAGACCATACAAAGACCATGACAAATAGGCTGCGTGTTGACGTTATAGTTGTCAAAATTCTCTTCATTTTTGCTTTTTTTAAAATCTGTCTGGTCTGCCATCAACCCAACCCCCTTATCTGAAAATCTGTGTGATCTTTAACATTCCCGGCCACACATTCCTCACCTTGTTCTGCTGGAACTGGCTTTCCAAATTTTTCCTGAAGTCCTCCTTGCACACTCATTCCTTCATCTTTGTTTTAAGTTGTTTTGGTGTCATCCTCAAGAACATTGTCAATTATACTCCATTCCTTATAAATTTCTTTTTATGTTTTTCAGCTTTTTTCGGGTCAGTGGTGATCCAGGGTTTGTTAATAGGAAAGCACCTCACTCTCTTTGTTGGGGGAATGTTTTCCACTGCCACATAGTCATGGCATTGATGTCATCTCTACATGGCTGACAGAAGCAATTCAAGTCTGTGGCCCTAAATCACCTCTCAAAGTATCTTCAACATCATTAAACTAAGTTTTAATGGCCTGTTTGATCACTGATTAATGCTTAAAGATGGCTGACGTGAAGGTGAAAGAAACTGATTAAGGTCTGAGCTTCATTTCAGAAGCGGGGAAAGAAACTTCCCGACATAAATCCAACATCTTATTTTGCCTGGTGGAGTTTCTGGCAATCTGTTGGAATGTTGGAAGTGTAACAGAGAGGAAGATGTTATTGAAATCTTCAGACATCATCATTAAGATGCTGTGTTTGCAGCCTAGCAACAGCTTCACTGACATTATAGGCTACATCAGTAGCAGTATTGTTATCTTTTGCAACCAGAATAATGTGTAGACTTTGAGATGGAATGAACAAAAACATAAAGCTAAAAGTCTGGTGCAGATCCTCCTCTTTACAGTTACATCTTGACATCATGTGTTTTTGAGATGCACTGCAGTACCGCTACTTTTACATTTTCTACTCTCTTCAACATCTCAGCCTGCTCATACTGTGTAAAAGCAGTACAAACACAAGCTCAACAACAACATGTTCCTGCATCAATGTCTCCTAGTCCTTTGAGCTCATTCACTAAATTATTATATGTTATATGGTTATTTGTATCAGTATTTGCTGTTTTATTCTCTTTTATTTAATTACCACATTTATTGTCTTTATCTTCCAATGACTTCATTTCTTCTGATTCATGTCTGACATATTGCACTATGAATGTTGACTGGTGTCTACGGTGACCTGCAAATGAATTGGCAGTCCGGGGTACATTTAAAAAAGAAAAAAGCTCAACTAGTTAATTGATTGATGACTGAGGTTGTTTTTACATGCACTCCTCAAAAAATCTGGAGCTGCCCTCACTGCAAGGCACTTTCATTTACAACCAGATTTGGGGAGATTTACTGTTGCATGGAACTCATGTCTGTAACTTCAAAAATACCTTGTTGATGTATAATTCTGAAGTTAATACCATTAAAGGTCTGAAAGAATTTCAATATCTGTTTATAGGCTGCTGTAATGGCAGGTTGTTCTAACAGTGATGATCAGCCTGACAAATCGGTTAAATACAACTAGCAAATAAGGAGTATGGAACTAAAAGCTGAGTTTTAAGCTGTATCCTCATACCCACAATGACACAGACGATTGTTCTCATCGGACAGTTATCTGTATAGATATGATGTCAGCCAAAGTTTATTGCACAGATTTCTATCTTTTGCCATTCATGCCAGTTAATTACTTTTCATAAGAAATGTTGTGACAACATACAGCCACTAAGGAGATTGGCAGATGGCTGAGTAATAGTCAGCATCTGGCTTTTTAAATTAAGTACGATTATTAGATTTATGTCCAAACAAATTTAAATAAATATATAAATTTCAGTTTGGCATTGACTTTTCAAGATGTTTTGTTAGATGATTCTTTAGATGTTGATTTAGGTTGTTGATAAATAACACACCATCCTTCATTGTGTTTCTATGTGATTAGATATTTGTTTTAAGTTTATAGTTTAAAGTTCTATTGCATGTAAAACAACAGATCATTCATTTTATATCCTTATTTGTTGAATAAATATGCAACAAAAAAGAATAAAATACAATATAAGAAAATAAAATAACTTCACACAAGCTTGGGTTGGATTTGGAAGTATGCGTGTTGGTTACTGTGGTGACAGCTGGTAGTCACGTGATTTACAACAAGGAGAAAATAGTCAGCTTTGTGTCCGAATTGCTAACAGAATGAGTGCACTATATAGTCTGCTATATAGTGTAGCCCTATGTAGTAACTGAGTGGTTAGGGAACACTGTGGACATTTGGACACAGCCATTCACTCAGTCATGTGCATCAATTTAATGTGTACCAGGAAATTATGCACTGGAAAATGTTCTGTGATTAAAAGTAATTTTTTTTTCATAACACATAAATTCTTCTGTAATTAATTAATCGCAATTATTGTGTTAGAATCTCACCCTTAATTTCCTCATTTTTTTATTTTTCAGATTATTTATTAAACAATTTTTTACGGCACTCCAATCATTCCATAATACAAAGTCTCTAGTTCATGACAAATGTTGAGCTTCCAAACAGCCAATATTTCTCGAATATTTTTGTAGTTGTACTGTCATACATTTTAACATTTACGCATAATAACTGAAACCTGTAGAGCCTGAGATGTAGCTCTTGGATTTTACTAATTCCTCTAAGCACTGCAGTTCAACCTTAGGTTGAACTGGCTGAGATGTCCACTCCTGAGAAGACTGTCAATTGTTTAGAATATTTTATAATTGTAAGAGATAGTTCCCTCTGGAATGATGGAATCCACATTATTTAGAAATGGCCCTATAACCTCTCCCTGGTAGATGAGCACAAACAGTTCTTAGATCATTGATGACATCTTTCCTTCATGGCACTGAGTAACACACCTGAAATCACCAGACCAGAAAACTTTAAAAACAAAATAATAATAATGAAAAAAAAAAAAATCTTACATTTGATGAATAGAATGCATGTATTTGTTAGCAGCACATGACTGCTTAACTTAACTGTTGTGAATGTAGTTTTTTTTTTTTTTTTTTTTTTTTTTGGTCAATTGATTACTATTTTCAATGAGAATTTTGTTGTCAAGACATGTTGAATGGAAAATTGTGTTTACTTTGTCAAGTTTAAAGCTCTCTGTAGTCCATCAAATCACTTTTATCTCTTGAGACAATAAACCATTGATTCATTTTACTAAGGCACCAAGATTTTATGATGTTGAATTTCTTACTGTTATGACTCAATGTAATGTTCTTCAGCGCAAAATAATTTAGAAGCCGTGCTCTAGGGGGGGATGAAAAAACTTACCAAGTTAATGATCTATATCAACATGCTCTGTGTAATTTTGTTCTATCATAATTGTAATTAACTTGTAATTTCATGCAACTGCTGAGAAAAAGTAAGCTGTTTTTTCAAATTCTCATTTAGTCCAATCCTCAAAGAGCTATTGCAGTAGCTCTTTCAGAATCTCACATTTACATCATCATCTCCCTGTGCATTCATCCTGTCTGTAATTTTTTTCTCTAGACTCAGAAGATTAAACATTTTCTAGTGCATAACATCTCAGATTAGGTTACTACCATATTTAGTATACAACACCTGTATGCATGTGTGCAAAATGCATTTAAATTACCAGGTAACAATTCATTTTGTAAGCAATATTACTGCTCAAAAAAGAATTAGACAATAACTTTAATGCACAAAAGTTGGTATGAATTAAACTTCCAAATAAAAAAAAAAGTACTTTATTATTTTTATAAGATTCATATGACTGATGTTGTTATTTGGGAATGGTAAAGCAATGTAGGAATTATGATCCCTGTTCTCAATTTCTAATATGAAGCATCCATCATTTACAGCCACAAAGATGTCTCTGCTGTCAGGATGTGTTGTTTCGTGTTCTCTTTAGTTCTGGTTTCCTGTTTTAGTTTGAAGTTTTTCTTGTTTAGTTGTCTCTTGTCTAGTTTCATGTTTTGCTTTCCTATTCATTAGCTCACCTGGTTGAATTTTATGATTCATTTCACCTGTATCTACTTACTTCCTCTGTGTATTTATACCCCTTGGTTTGTATTCTCAGTTGCTGGTCCATTGTGTTTAGTCTTGTGTTTGTTCAAGTGTTAGTTTGTGCCTCAGTCAGTCTTCTGCCTGGGCTTAACTAAATAAACCTGATTCCTGGAACCTTCTCAGTAGTCTACCTCAGTCTCCTGCATTTGGGTCCACACCTCTATGCCACTGTGACATCTGCAAACTTGACAAACTGGAGACAAGACACATTTATATTTATATCTCATTAAATTAAGTATGGTAATATATATTTAAAAAGAAACACACACACAAACATTTTTGTTCATATATGGGTTTGTGTTTGCAAAATGGTTTTACTGCTTGCCTAGTAAATATTGTAGATTACAGCTATTCATTTCAGCCTCATTCTTCAGCAGCACCAGACATTAGGTACTGGAGAGGACATATTAGGGGTATTGTTCTTTTGTCAATAAATCCAAATAAAAAAGATAAAATCAAAATAATGCAATCTGATCTTTCTCTTATTGTACACATAAAGGTTAATGTTAAAATATTCTATTTCATTCTCCTTGCTTCAGGTTTGTATAGTTGAATCTTATGTATTATCTATAGTTGTATTTGTAATTATAATGTATAGTTTCATATCTACTGTGAGTGCAGGTGTAACTCATCAATTGATTCGCAATGATTAGTTTAATCTCTTAGTTGTATTTAAAGTAGTTTTTATCTCATACCATGCTTTTCCAACAAACACTAGAAAATAGACTAGCTTTGAAGCCTTAGTTATTTTTCTATAAAGTGATTCTATTAAAATAACCGAACCGGATGGGATTAATGTGTTTACAAATTCTAGATCATTATGAGTTAAATGTCACCATCGTGTGTTGAACTTTAGAAATTACACACGCTTTTAGTGCCTTGTAAACCAACCTTTGGTATAAACGACAGTCGCTCATTGGTTAATAAAACAGTCACTATCTCTCACTCATTTCTGATTGGCTATTTTGACACCATGGCTACTCTTTCAGTTGCTTACGTTCGTTAGCTTAAAGTTAGCTTCGCGATGAAAGTGACTTGACTTCGACAATCAACAGGTTTGTTTACGATCTATAATGTTGTTATTACTAGTTTGCAAGCGTGTTCCTGCAGATGTCCGGAACTAAACAGCCACGCTTCTATTATGTATTCGTCATCAACTCAGTACTCTTCTAAGGTAAACTCTCCTTGATGTTTGAGTTTAGCGTTTGCTAATTAGCATTGAGTTAGCAGTGTTTCGCTTTTCATGTGAATTTGACCCGCTTGCGCGTTTTAGAGTATCTTTGAGGTGAACAGGATTCTGCATAGTGCTGTTGCAGCAATTCCTGCTATGCTTGGCTCCACCACGCATTCATTTTAAATGTGGCGGTTTGCATCATTGGTGAAGTGACGACGTGGGAGGCGCAGCGCAGAGCCCTCCGAAGCTAGATAATGTTGCTAGGCAACAAAAGAATTATTAGTGTGATAGGACACGTATTTTTGACGACAATCAAACCTTCCTGGTTTGACTTTTATCTACAACTAATACAAAAAAAATGTCTAGGGGAGGTTTAATAATTAACTAATTAAATAACCTGTTACATATTATTTGACTATAAGGTCACCATGGTAACAACTCAGCAGCTTCGAACCGTAACTACGTCGAAGCGCCGCAGTTTTGAGCTAATGTAATCAGCAGCTACTTTTGTTGTAATGACACCACGACCAGTAAACAGTGGAATGCTAACTTGCATTTTTGAGCCCAGCTGTTGTCCTTACAAGACCTAAGAGGACGTCCTGGTATAAGGTATGCCGGAGTTTAGGACGACGGAAAAGCTGCTGTTAGCATGACAGCTATGTTTTGCTGTCATTCTACACTGTGTTGCAGTAATAAGATATCATACATAAAGAGTATTACCTCATTACTGATGTGTTCACAGCAGCGTGCACGGCTGCTTCATTACTTTGTATTTGCTCTCTGGGGAACTGCATTTGTTATACTCTATGCATGAACCGACACCACGGTACTGGGAGCACTTTATAGGCTTGTAATCCGCTTTGTACGTCTTATTTTAGGGATGGGAGAGCCGCCTGTAGTGACCCTCCAGCAGCAGGAAGGTGGAAAGTAGTGACAGCTTTAAAGCAATGTTGGGCTGCCATATACAATGAAGAAGATATTTAGCTTTACTAAGAAAAAGAAACACTCACATGGGACCCCTGACAATGGGAGTGTGCTTTCTGCTGGATATGACCTGAAAGACAAGGATCTTGGGAAGGTTCACAAAGCTGCCTTACAGGGTGATTTGGCAAAGCTGAAGCAGCTAGCTAAGAAGAATGACATTAATCAACTTGACAAGGAGAACAGGTAAGTTGGAAGCTCTCCTATGCACATCCATTAAGGTTTGTGTGGAGAAATAAAAATGAGTGACAGTTCTAAATATGTCATAATCTTGCAAGTATTGTAATTTGTTGCACTTGAGTGTGAAAAATAGTCTCTCATATTTAACATTACAACAACAAACTACCAATTGTTGAATTCTAAATGACACGCCATTGTTTTGTTTTGTTTTGTTTTGTCTTTTTTGCTACTTGTGTTACAAGGTAGCATCTAGTTACCATTAACATTTATTGCTTGTCAGAAGTAACCAAGTGTTGTTAGAGAAACACTTCAAATAATTAACAAACTAGCTATGAGCATAGTGTAATTGTGATAATCATGTTGATATTATTTTCAGCTTTTAATACTAAGGCTTTAAATAACTTCCTTAAAAGAGTGAGTGACAGCATTAAGTAAAAACATCAATGTCTCCATTAGATTAAACTGTTTTCATTCCTCTTGCAGAACTGCCCTTCATATTGCCTGTTCTAGTGGCCATGTTGAGGTGGTGCACTTCCTCGTCGAGAGCAAAGCCAAGCTTAACCTATGCGACAATCAAAATAGATCCGCCTTAATGAAGGTAATCCTTAAATGATGACACTCCAAGAAAGTGGTATCTTTGTTCAATGCAAAGCAACTGTTGAATTTTCTTTTTCTTATATATTGTCTTTGAATATATGTAAATTTTTCAGGCAGTGCAGGGCCAGCATGAACGTTGCGTGAACATATTGTTGGAAAATCATGCTGAGCCTAATTTGGTGGACATCAATGGTAATACAGCCCTCCATTTAGCAGCAAACATCCCATCCTTATCCACTGCTGTACTGTTGCTGCAGCATGGGGCTGAAGTCAATGCTCAGAACAAGGTAACTAGACTTCACGGCTTCTAATTTGCCAGATAGTAGGATCTTCCTCAGCGAATACTGTACAAAGTATCAGGTTACCATATGTGTGTGCTTAATTAAGATGTTAGATTGGACAAGATTAGTCATACGTTTGTATCATCATAGCAAATTCAAGTGCAGTGACAATTTTAAATTTTGGATTTAAAACAGGAACATTTGGTTTCTGCAGCACAAATGCTTTAACACAGATCATTAAATGCCAATACCTGAACAGAATGAAGTCTGTTGTTTAAGTGTAATTTCCCCACTTTCATTCTATGAAAAAGATAAATGTTTGCCTTAAGAAATATGCCTTGTGCTTGTTATTGTCTGTTTGCAACTCCCTGTAAACCATATCAGTGATTTTATAAATAAACTTTGAAGTATAATCTATTTATGATTGATTTAGGAGGGCTTCACACCCTTGACTGTAGCAGTTCGTGAGGACCACATTGAGATGGCTGAGTTTCTGCTCAAGGAAACTGCTGATGTGAATTCTACAGATCAAGACCAAAGGCCAGTATTACGCAATAAAAATTTCTAATGCATGCTTAGTAATGTATCCTCATTACAATTTTTGTGTGGCTATACTGTTTAATCTTCAGGTCCCCATTAATGTTAGCTGCTGGCAATGGACAAATCAGTATGGTGAAGCTACTTTTGCAATTTGATGCCGACATCACACTCAAAGATGCCAAAGGATGGTCAGCTGATGACTATGCAGTAATGAATGGTCATCACCCGTAAGCGCTTCCTGTCTTCACACTTAGGCTTCTAGAATGATAATTCCGCTGTAATTTATACATTTTTATGACCAGGTCATTGACACCTGTCTTTTTTTGTTCTGCAGTTGTTCCCTCCTTATCATAGAGCATGGTACCCAGAGGACTGGCGGAGCCTCAGGATCACGTCAAGGCCCAAGTAAAAAGAAAAAAATGTTGGGCAGTCCCTCTCAAGATGTTGAAGCAGGCTTCTCTTTGGGAGGACCAGCCACTGACAAAGATGGTAGGCAATTTTCATCACATAACAAGTAATAATGACATACCTTTGGTTTGTTCATTACTGACCTTGATCATTTTATTTACTCCTCATGCATAACCTCTTGACTGGATCTAGAGCATGGAGCAAATGAATCAGGGGAAGGTACAATGCTTAGATGAACTTGCAAGGAAAATCAGTGAAAGAGTGTCAGAAAAATGAGTAGCAGATACAAAGCATGAAAAATAATCCTCTTGTTTTTAGGCAGTGCACTTTTCCCTGCTGCTTAGACTGTGGTACCCTGGTCATTTTGCTTTTGCAGCTTCTTATGGGTGTGTTATGACATGTATAATGACGACATTCACTTTGATGACAGGAATTTAGATCTTTTTATTTTGTTGCAGATTTTGAGGACAATTCCCAGTCTGAGTCATTAAGTCGGTGAGCCCAATTTTCTGACTACATTGTTTATAATACAGTTTATTATTGAATCGGATAACTCAAATATAAGCATTCTTTATTTTTTCTTCAGAGTTTCAAAAAGTGCTGCTGATGAATGGCCTTCGTCAGAGGATGAGGATGAATCTGTTCAACTTGAAAAAGTTGGCACTATTACTTTTCCCTGTTTGAAGTTGTGTTTATCGTTTGCCTGGAAATTTAGCTGTAATTGTCATTCCATGTTCTGTGTTTCAGAAATCACTTAAAGTCAACCTAAGCAAAATGATTGTAACTAAAAAGGGACAAGGTATACAGAATCTTTTAGTCTTCTCTCACCTTCAGTATTAGCATCTCCATGATTAGTAGTGTTTGGTAGTAACTCTTTATCCCTGCCTACCTTGTAGCCTCTGCACTACAAGACACATCTTTGAGTGGCACAGAATCAGAGCCAGAGATTGAAAATAGAGTGCAGAATATCCCATTCCTCCAAAAGGCTTCATCTCCCATCCAAAATCTGCAGCAACCAGTAGATCCCCCTCCTGCTTCCTTTCTTTCCAAAGCACCCCAGATGACTTCCACTCCTATTCCAAACTACAGACAGGTAAATTTTGAAACTTGCCAACTGCATATCAGTGACAACTTTCTCTTCTTCTGTTTTTTTCCAATAATGGTCATAACAAGCAGGACGCTCAGCTGAGAAGGGGAAAAGAAATAAAAAAGAAGACTCTCAGGAGGGAAGTTCAGCAGAAGACTCTGAGGCAGAAGTTGGAGAGGAACAGGAGGAAGAAGATGAAGAGGAGGACGAGGGAGAAGAGGAAGAAGAAGAAGAAGATGAGGATGATAATGATGATGATGAAGAGGAGGAGGAGGAGGATGAAGAAGAAGAAGAGGAAGATGACAATGAAGAAAGTGATGAAGAAGAAGAAGAAGAGGATGAATCTGTGGATGAGGATAATAGCTCTGCTGCTGCAGTCAAAGCTGACACCATTGACCCTGAAGATTTCCTGAAGCAGTCTGTTACTCCTGCTCTCAAGGCTGGTGAAAGTGCTCAAAAGATGCATAGTGCTGACAACATTGGAGCATCTCTTGGACTTGAAGATGAGAATGATGACGCCTGTGAGAAAAATGTCAATGGAAAAACTGAAAACTGTACCGCTAGTATAGAAACTTATGAGACTCCAGTGACATTAGATGTAGCCGAGGATTGCGTTGTGTCTGCCATCAGAGTAGAATCCAAACTTTCAGATGAAGATGAGAGCCTCGGGAAGGAATTTTTAATCTCATCACAGCAAAACATTTCAAACCAAAGTTCTTTAAAAGGCCACGTGCCATCTAAAACTAATACTTTGTTGTTTACTGAAGCTAAAAAGGAAGAGTCTGAGGATGAAATGAAAAGGGACAATGATGATTCATGGAAAAAACATTATAGTGGGGATGAAATGTGGAATGACAGTGAGAATGAGGAAGATAATAAAATAGAAGGATGCGGTAGCAGCACTTTGATTGCTTATCAAAGAAATGTGCTCGCTAAAGTTGATGTAGAAAATCCAGATAGTGAGTCTGAAAATGATAACGGATCACCACAAAAGACTCTTAAAGGAGAGCAGCATAGGTCCTCATGGGGCTCATCATCAGATGGCTGTGATACTGAGTTACCCAAAGAGACTGAGGAAAATAGTGAGACCTTAAAAGAGGATAGTAAAATTCAGACACAAAATTTGCCAGCAAAAGACACTTTTTTGCCTTCTACAACTGCAACGCCTCCAAAAACAGATCAGCTAGATGGTTCTTCATCACCTGTGGCACCATCCACAAAATGTGTCTCACCCAAATTAACTATAGATGTTCATCAATCATTTGCAGGAGCATGTTTTGCAAGCTCTCCCCACTCCAAAGGCAGAACTGGCACAGCAACCACAGACAAATCTGAGTGGGATTCTTCTCAAAATAATGATTCAAAAGTAGGTGTTACAACAACAGACCAGACCAGAGAGTTAAAAAAGTGCTCCTGGGAGGAAGAACAGAATGAAAATTTTGAGAAGGGGTCAAATAATCCCTCCCCTGTAGTTTCAACACTTCCTGAAGATGAAAATACAACTGGAATCCAAACGCTGGGTGATGGTGATGATGTGAAGTCAAATGATCAAGCTTTACAAATAGAAGAGAAATTGGACATAGAACACGACAGAGAAGATAGTATTTGGGATGATGATGATGATGAGGAGGAGGAAGAGGAGGAGTCAGAAAAGCAGAAGGCAAAGAAGATATCTCATTCCAGCCCAACCAGTTTGCAGTCACTGAAGATGGGAAGCATAAAAGGCAAAACGGACAATCTTGAGAGTGATGATGATAAAGTGATGTCTCATTCTGTTGATGAAAATGATGAATCTTTTCAGAATATGAAAACAGGAAAAGGAAAGATGGTGACTGATAAGTGCAGTCAAAGTATAGACTATGAGTCAAGCGAGGACTCAGACAGCAAACATCAGAATCTGCAATATGATTTTGCCAGCGCCACAGTGAAAACGCTTGATGTGAGAGATGATTATAGTGATGCTGCTGATAGACGTCTGTGTGTTGGTGGCGAGTTAGTGGATGACACTCAGGCTACACTAACAGCTTATGCTCCTCTTAAAAATAAAAGTACCATTGTGACAAAAAGCCGAGAGCCATCAGATGATCTTGATGAAGGGCCAGTGCAGGAAAACCTTTTTTCAGATCTGCTTACTAAAGATAATGACACCAGCAGTCAAAATAATGGTTCTGATGTGAACCCACTGACTGATGAAGCATTACCTCAGACTGACATTGATGATGTTGATATAGACTCACCTGATGAGGCAGAAAGCACAAGTACGAGATGGCATGCACTCAGAAATGTTAAAGAGCCTGGTATGCAGGTAAAATGTGGTTTATTCAATGTTGTATGAAATGTACTGTAGACTCTGCATTTATTATATATTTACATGTACTCCTAAGGTAGTGCTTTGAGTTTTAGAGATGCATTATTATAAATAATATATATATTTTTTTCATTTATATTTTGTACAGCAAGAATATGCCAGTGAGGATGAGGAGAAGAAAGAGGAACTTGAGGAAGCAGAGGAAGAAGATTTATCAGATGAGAATGATGAACTTGACGATAGCGGAGGGTTTCCAGATGCTGCTTCCCCCATTCCAGAAGAGGAAGCCTGTAGGGATAAGAAAAGAGGTAAAATGCTATATTTGCATGTTTATTAAGGGAAATGCTAAAATCTGAACCCAGTATTGCTCACCTACTACCTTGGAATAATTGCAGATTACAAATATGGCAGCTACCATTAGTTGCTACGAAAGCAAACAATAAATAAAGATTATTTAAAATATTAATGTCCTCAGCATTCAAGTACCAGAGTAAAGTTTCAGTTTTTCTTTACAGTGGACAGTGTTGTGTGAAACTCGATTACCAGCATACCCCATGTGAATATATTGACTGTAGTGATAAGACAGTATCTCACGCATTACAGCCTCAGGGATAAAAGGTCATGCTCATCTAACTGTTGCTTCCATCTTAGGCCTTAATGCAGAGATGCTTTGATACAGATAATCTGCCAGTTGTAAAATCTTCTATTTGCATATTAAAACGGCTGTTTTTCTTTGCCTCCATTCTGCGATGCATAAATAATTTCAATGTAATCTGTAAAATAGAGGTTTGGAAAATTGAAATTCTAATGGAAATTTCTCTGTCTTGTGATAAAGTGTATCATTGTAATCGATCTTCATACTTCATCTATAGATTTTTTGTCTGAGCTGGGCTTGGAGAGGGGCGAAGAAGAGCAGGATATATGGGATTCTGAGGTACAGTAAAAACATGTTGAAAAACTATTTTGATGTTTTGTCTCACTGTGTCTAAGGCAGTTTTTTTTCTTCAGTCAAATTCTGAAAACTTTGACATGCCACGTGTAGAGAAACCAGGTTTGCGTACACAGACTCAAGAGACATCCACCAAAGAAGAAGCACTGCAAGAAAGTAAGTAAATGTCATAACTTCCTTGTACATCTTAATGGTTTCTGGTTCATTGTTGTTTATATGCAGTAAAATCATTTCAGGCACCATTCCATGCAGCAGTAACAATGTGTTCCTATTTATTCATTATCATAGCAAAGACTGCTTTAGTGCACTGATGCCTTAACTTTGTCTGTGAAAAAATTATCCAGGCCTTCTGTTTTCACTTAGACTGAAATTAAGAATATCCAGTTCAACACGTTTTCTCACCAGTGAAGCAGATTTTCCGCCAACTTTTTGCTTTTCTTTTGTAGACTTGTTTTACGTCCCTTCATTTTTAAGAAGGAAGGGAGACAGTAGGATGGAAGAGGTAGAGCCTCGCAGAAGTGTAGGCAGGCCAAAAGGCAGCCAGGGAGAGGGTATGAAAGTCTTAACTCATGGGTCCCTGCTAATCATGCCAGTGGTGTCAGCATCACCTCATGATCACCATAAAGAAATGCATGTAGCATCCACTGCTCCATCCTGCCTGCTGCTCATCAACAGTCATTTTTTCCAATAACTTGCTTGTTCAAATAGGTTTTTAGTAAAAATACTACTAATCTTGGCTAATGCTGAAGTTTTGTCCCATTTAAACTGTATGTGGAAGATTTTATGCCTGGCTCATACATTGGCATGTAATACACGTTTATGCTACTTAACCTGAAGCTCATTTGCTTGGGAATGCTTTCTGCATCACTCTGATAACCTCATTTTGCATCACCACAGAAATGGTGTAAGTTGCTTTTTTTTTAAATGGTAAGCAAGTCTTGTGTCTTCCAGCTGGTAACATCAGTAATGGCAATAATGAAGGGGAAACGGTTCATAGAGATGAACGTCCACTAAAAGAGGTCAGTTTAATCTTAAAAGTTGCAGAATATTATAAAAACAGGGATTTGTTGGAATCAAATGTCTTTTCTTCTAGAATGAAAAGGCAAAATGGGAACCTGTTATGAGCAAACATGAAGGAGATGTTGAGGAAAAAGGTAAAAAGAAAATTTTACAATTAAAAGTTGATTTGAGAATGTGTTTATAATTTTGTGCTTTGATTCAATTCAACAGATTTAATGGAGGAGCTTGGTTTGGGTGATGTTGATGATCTTGAAGGTGAGATGGAATGTATGTCATAATGCTTACATTATTCTGGTAATGCTGTTTTTAGCTGACCTTAAATACCTTAATCATGGATGTTATATGGCTATAAATGCCTCATTCTGTCTGCGGTATAAAAAGTCTGTGCTGGGAAATTGTCAGATATATGTAGAGCATTAGCCAAAGTCTGTGTTTGGAAAACCTTTATTTTTAGATTCTCTTTTTGAGCTTTTGGTTTGACATTATCTGCACACTATGCTGACTTTTCTATCATGTTCTCTTCTATCGTCACTTTTTGTAGCTAAAAAAACAGGTCAGTAAAGAGTTACAAAGTTAGATTAGTTGAGTTAGATCTATGAGAACTGTAGCACAGTTTTCCTCTAAGATTCCAGTTGTATAGTGCAATAGATTAATAGCCTACTTCAAATCTTCTTCCTAGCCATGCATGAGTGTCTCACTTGATGAAGGTGCATTCACTCAGGGCATGAAGGTGGAATGGTTATCCCACTGTAAATGGACCTTTTCCTCTTAGAAACTTTAGTGTGAAAGTTTTATTTGTTTGATTGTATAGTGACCTACAGTTTCTGTGCGATTGCTACAGATGCATCAGACTGGGATTCTGCCAGTACTGCCAGTAAAAGGACCCTACCTGGTCGCATAATGGCTTCTCCTGGGCAGGAAGACATTCCCGAGTGCTCCACTTATGTTAATGAGAAGGAAAAAGATGTTGCTCCTGCAGCACTCGCAACACCTCAGAAAAGCATCAGCTCTGAGGAAAGGCTGCCCAGCACACCCTCCAAATCCGCTCCCCAACCTCAGCCTCGTGCAAGGAAGATAGTGCATCAGAAACCAGAGAGTGAGGAAGGTAAAATGTAGTAAAAGAAGATTTGCTCCCTCAAGGCATATACACACTAGTCCAGCACAAGATCCAGGCTTATTCAAGAGTACTTATGTCTTTCTTATGCTTTCCCTCAGAGTCAGATTGGGAATCCGACAAGATAACATCCCCTGGCAAAACTTCTCCGATTGACTATCAGCTTCAAAATATAGCTGAGCCTCCAACAGTGGTAAAACCAGGTAAGGCTTGTTTAATTTTTTTCCACTGATCTGTTTGTGTGTATGTCTTGGATTCTGGTTTAATCCTCTGTGTCCTTCTCAGATTCCCCTGAGCTCTCACTAAAGGTAGAAGATACAAGAGGTAGCATGGAGCTTGTTGAGCAAGACCAAGAGGTAAGAAATTTGACAAAAATATCATTCCTGCCTCCAAATACTACTTGTTATCAGTTTATCTATACCTGTTCCATCACAGAATACATCAACAAGTCATGTTAAAGGTAAAGATGGTCACATAAATTTGTGATTGCTTTGTTTGATTCC
This sequence comes from Telmatherina bonti, assembly GCF_933228915.1. Taxonomy (NCBI): domain Eukaryota; kingdom Metazoa; phylum Chordata; class Actinopteri; order Atheriniformes; family Telmatherinidae; genus Telmatherina; species Telmatherina bonti. The sequence goes on along the minus strand of NC_136620.1, from coordinate 23,271,265 downwards.
TCTTTGTGTATCCATCTCTACAAACTAAGTTGATCATGTCATGACAAAATATTTGACAGTCCTGTTTGTAAAAAAACAGGACTCATGTCATGTTCAGTTATTGGTCATGTTGGTTTATCTGCATCCTTAGTTTTTACTTGTGTGGTAAACATTTAACAAATAACACAGCCTCATATATGCTTTTTAAGGTCAAACAAATGTTTGGTGTACAAGAGGAAAGACACAGCAATCACGTTTTGATTACTTTAAATAACAGTGTTTAATATGTAATAGCCTGTAAGGTTTTGAAAAGTTAACTCATTAACAGTTTCGCTAGGTAAGGTTTAACCCTCAATATTTCAAATGCGTCCACATGTGATGTTGATGTACAATATCCAAACCTGTGTTGTGCATTTTTTTTTCTTAGTCTTATCTTTGTTTTCACTGTCCCCCTCATGTCATCAAAGGAGAAAGATGATGCAGTAGATACATGGAAGTTAGATCTGAATAACTCAGGCCAAGCGGATGATGACATTAGTGGCCAGTGCAGGCCTGAAGACAGAGTTGGTGGGAGTGATGATTACCCATGGGAGAAGCGTTATGAGAAGCTCTGGGTAGAGGTGGAGAAAAAGGAAGTAAAGTCCACATTCAAGAGTGTTGCTGGTGAATTAAAAGAGAAGTTTGGAGAGCTGTTTAAATCAAGACAGCCTGCTGAAAATGCTGCAGAAGACGCCACATCTGCATCTTCCTCTGCAGAGGAAGAGTCAAGTGATGAAGAAGAAGGTGAAGTCATTGTTCGTCCCACAGCTAGAGCGAGGAGTACTGTCCTCCTTACCATACCCGAGCAGAGAGAGTCTGGGCTGGAAGACTCCACGACAGAGTCGCCTGAAAATTCCTTATGTGAGGAGAGGATGGAGGACTGTGAGCAGGCTGCTGGCGACAGCAGCAGTTGTCAACAACCAGCTGATGATTTTAGATCTGCTTTACTACAGCTCACCACAGCACAGGAAGAAGGAAAAGATAGCATAAACCATTCAGTCAAAGCTTTTAGTGTTGATAGTCCAAAACCTGTTTGTGCTGTTGACCAGAGCTCATTCTTAAAAGACGACACTAAGCAACAAGTAGACCAGGTTTTAAAAGTTGAGGCTGACAGGAATGGTTCACATATAGAGGACAAATTTGCAGTTCACAGCATCTGTCAGCCGCCTTCAGAAAGCCAACTTACTGGTGTCAGTGACAAAGAGCTGGAAGGGGACGTGGAAAGGTTTAAACTTGAGGTAGGGATGCTGAAAGATGTCTTCTTCGAATCGGAGAAAGAAAAGACCCAATTCAACAAAGAGGTAGAGGACGGCTCTCCAATAGTCTCTTCTAGACTGCATCTCTCTTTTTTCCTATTTCATTCATCATTGTACTTTCTTTTTCCTTCACAGTTACATGCTAATTTGTCTTGTTCATGTTTTAGTTCATGTAAAGGCATTGGTTGTGCATGCACGTTTTTCTGGTGTTTCTGTGTCACTTTAAACAACCTTAAATAAGATTTGCTGTACTCTCAGGAAGCCTTCAACTGAGATTGACAGTGAAAACAATATTGATTGGCTAAAACTTACATAGTAAAAACTTGTGTGTCCTACTGTAGTGATTTCTCTTTTGTCATGCATGGATTTTGCATGTTAATACCAATTTTATTTTATTTTTTTATATATTTTTTTAGGGCAAACTTTGTTTACTCCATGTGGCGTGAACATTTTGTAAATGGCATCCCATTTCAACTTGAAAAGACCTGCTGATGGAATGGGATGGCAACTGAACCTTTTTTGGTTTTCTTCCTCTTGTGCTATACTTTAACTTATTGTCTTGAATGTGATGAAGTCTGATGTGTGGTATTTGGCCCACCTGTTGAATGTTTTGCTCTTTCTCTCAAGATAAAAATACTGTATGTAAATACCCAATTCTGATGTTTTCATTCACACTTGGAACAACAGCTAAAGCTTTAAATTGTCCAAGAAAGGACGATGCAAGTTACATTCTGCAACACGAGTATTCATACTTAAGAGAGAATAATATTGGAGTGTTGATGTAATGCAGGTGTAATAATTCATCTTATAATTCTACTACAAGCTTTTAAAGCATTGTCTCTTGTTTGTAGTTTAACTTTCATATCAGACTCTGTTAGTTTCTGTTTAGTCTAAGAACTCAGCAGCAAGTATTACATTGCATCAATTCGTGCATACTTTAAGTCAAATGAAATTACTTAAGAGGAACAACACTAAGGTGTTAGGTCTCCAGTGGGAGGGGTGACACTAAATTATGTATGAACAAGTGTGCAAGTCCCTGCTTCAAAATGCATCTTAAAAGCCTGTCCCCTGCTTGTCTCAGCTGGGGGAATGTCTCAGGTCTCGTTATCAAATACTGTGCTTACTTTTGTCTTTTCAGGTAGTTAAAGAAACAAACAAGCCTGCAATGGAAGTTGAAAAATCAAGTACTTCCTGGGATAGTGGTGGAACAGCACTAGCAGAAGGTGGTTCTGAGAAACCTGAGACTGGTTTAGGTTACCTGTCAAGTCCAGCTGGAGGAATTCATCAAGAACAACAGCCTGTTGTCACTAAAAGGTACACATTATTTTGCTTTATTTTGTAGGTGTCAATTTTAAGTCCAGGCTCTGAGAAAAGATAGAAAAATACAATCACTAGATATTATTGTACATACTGTCGATTTCTTGTAAATGGCCACTGAAATATTCAACAAGACTTTTTTTTTACATGTTTTCCTACTGATTCATTTAGTAGACAGAACTCTGTCTCAGCTTTCATTTACACCTTTTTTACAACACCTCTGAAAGCCTGAAGTTGCCGTTGTCACTGTTCATTGACTATCAGGTTTATTGCTCTCTATAGCACCAACAGGGCTCCAGTGCAATTGCCTCTCCCACTCCAGCAGAGCTGCAATAGCAAAGAACAAGAGACGCAAGCTGTAAAAGGGATGTTACAGCTGGAGCTGGTCAGAGGGGCCCAGCACAGCAGAGCCCCTCAGACCAAAACACATGTTAACGGAGATCCTCTCTCTGTGTTTGACGATAGCTCTTTAAGTGACGTGTCGGACGATGAAGGAAGGTATATATGCAGTATGCAACTTTTGTGTATCAGTTTATCTCTGTCACTAACCCATAAGTTGAATGCAAGTCTGAATGCAAAGTGGATTGTAAAGGCTGACAGTCAAGTCAGATAACAAAGTGTCTTTTTATAGGAAATGAGGGTATCTGCAAGTTTTTTGTTTGCCAGATTGATCAAAACTTTTTTTTTAAAGTCATAGTTCCTCACATGATGTAAATGAAGAAAGAACAGAAGAAAGCAGAGAAACTTAATAAAGATGAAATTCTGAAGTTGTCCAAACTTTCTTCGATCATGTTTCAGCATTATAAACACAGACTTCTAGTTTAATTTGCTTAAGCAAAGCAAGGCCGAAATACACTTTGCATTCTGACAAAGTTCACATCAAATTTTAACAATATGAATAAAATGGTTGCTTTGAATCGTATACTGCATTATACCATTACACTTCTAATAACTTAAGGGACTTCATTTGGCATGTGCTTCCTCATCGGTCTTTCAATATTTTTTTCCATGTTTTTGCTCTGCTCAGGCTGCCTGCTATTGGACAACAGAAAATCAAGGTGAAATAAATACAATTCTCAGTTACTGGATGAACTTAATGGTAACAAAATAGGAAAGAGGATTTTTATGTCACATTTTTACATATTCAGAACTCCGAAGAATTGGACATGGCGGAGGATTTTGATGAACTCACTCAATCCTCTGACACAGCCACAGATGATACTGACTCCCCCACGTCAGGATGCCGTCATGCATCCCTCCTCATTCAGAAGTTGGACTCTGCCATTTTGGGTACCAGTTCAAACATATTATACAAGTAATCTTAGGTTCTTCTGGAACTTAGTTGTGTTTATCATATCAGTACACAATCCTTCTTTAAAAGCAAAATTTGACATGCAGATCTTTAGAGATTTGATGAGAAATAACAAAGTGAGATGCAGACTGTTTCGTATCCTTTTTTTCTTTCCCAGACTCGACAAGCATTGTAAAGCTGCAGAACATTTTCCGTGAATATGAACGCTCCATCCAAAAGGCAAGAAGTCGCCATGGGTATCTGGCGGACAAGGCAAACCAACTGGAAATGGAAAGGGCGGAGTTAAAGAGCTCACTGGAGGAAGTCAAAGATGTTAAATCTGTGCTGGAGCGTAACCAGTTGGAACTACAGACTGAAGTCACAAACCTCAAGTAAGAACTGTTTCCTTCTTTCAGAGTTACAGTCATATGAAACATTTTCTTTTATAATGGTTTTATATGTTTGTGTCATATTTTATATCATGGCCTTTTTAATAGATTTGTGTTGTATTTGGATTTGGATTTGTTTTTCACATTTGGTACAGATTTCAGCTCAAACAAGAGCAGGAGAATCATCGCAATGCCATCATGATGTACAACTCCAGCAGAGATAAGCTTAGGAGGATGGAGGAGCAGCATCAGCTAGAAGTTCAGGAGAAACAGAAAGTGGAGCTCACACTTAGAAACCTGGAGCTGGAGAAGAGAACGCTGAAAAACAACATTAAACAGGTAAGGCCCATCCTTGAGTCATGTTGATGTTTTCTTCAAGAAAAAACAAACAAAAAAGTTAGTGTAACTTTAAAAATTTGTTGTGTTTTTAAAAATATTTTAGGAGTATTCATCTTGTCCAGCCTTTGGCTGCTCTTTTCAGGATTGTAACGTTATTGAGTAATATGCTTAACACTTAGCTTGAAGATGACTACAGTGAGGCCCAGCGGCTGCTGGCACAGGAACGCAGTGCACGAACTCTGCAGGAAAATCTGCTAAACAGCCATCTCCGTAAGCAGCAAGAGATAGAGGAGGAGAACAAAAGAAACATGAGTAAAAGCAATGAGGTAATCCTTAAGCTCAATCAATAATCACATCACAGCTTATTATTTGACATTTTTGCTACATTGTTTTAAAATATTTAAAGAGCTATATTTCATTCTAGTGCTGTAGGGAAAAAAAATAACTGGTGTCTGCAGTGAACAGTTTTAACACCAAGTCAGTTTATGGTTTGTGATTAAGATTTTAAGAAAATTTGAAGTTTCACCTTAGAAAATGTTGATGGAAATGTTAAACACTTATAAATATCCCACAACACCAAAAGAAATTTTCTGTTTGTGATGTAAATTTAATATTATTTACTTTCTAATGGATTCTTTATACAAGTTAATGCTCACATGGTAGGTGTTTTCAGCACAAAACCGCTGCAATACCTACTGGAGCAAATGTTAAAATAGTGATTTATCCAAACATACAAACTAGTAATAACTATCTGGACATTTAAATTCAGCAATGAATACAATGTGGACATAACAAAATTAAATGTTTATTTAGGGTCGAGCCAGCTGGTAACTCCATTATCAGTATTAGCATTTTAAAAGTTCATACAGTTACCATTGTACTATTACCTATCAAAACCTAGTAATTTTTTGTCTTTATATCAATTTGCCGTTATAAAAAGTACAGAAATCAATAGTTTTAGCAATATTTGGCATTCAGGGAGTTTACAGTTTGAAAACGCAGATGTTTTCCTACACTTGAGAAAAGCTTAACCCTTTAACTTTGACGCCAACAAAAAGGCTAGAGAAAAATGTTACTGTGTTTTTCTGTATGTTTTAGACAAGAATAAACAGAATAAGTGTTTTTTTTCATCAAATTGTTGAGATGCTAAAAAGAAGTTAATAATAATGTAACAACAGTGAAATGGTTGAAGTTTGAAACAGTAGTGTTATAACAAACACTTAGTTTAGGTTTTACATACCCAAACCAGTTGGTAGAGATGTCTCAGGCTGGTTTATTTCCACTTTTTAAAATAAATTTATCAAAGTCACTGCAAATTTACCTCTACCAACTGGTAGACCAGAACCTTAAAGGATTAAAGCAACCCAAAAGATGGCCCTGAACTTCAAAAAAAAAAAAAAAAAAAAAAGTTCTTAACCTCAAACTTCAAATTTCTGATCAATTCAAGTCATCACTAGTTTGGATTTTCTCACAGTGCAGCAGTTGGTTACACTAGAATAGGTCTTTCTAATGTGATGGGTTAATGCAGGCAGAAAATTACATGTTCTGATATATTAGCTGATATATTCTTGAACTTTAACTTTTGACTTATTTCCTGCTCTCTGTAGGCTTTGTCTCAACTCACTGAGGCCAGTGAAAGGGGCAGGGAGCTGCTTCAACAGATCTCTGCACTGAAAGAGCAGGAGACTGTGCTCAGGACAGACTTAGAACGATTGCAGGCAAACAGCCATCTCAAAGAGTCCCACCTTCTGGAGGAGAACGAGGCCCTGAAGGAACAGCTCGAAGATGTTCGACGAGATCTCAAACTCAGCAATGAAGCTGTGACCCAAACTGTCTTCAGCTGCAATAACCAGCTTACCTCCCTAAAGGGTGAGTTGACCGTAGCAAAAACAAGACTGGAAAATGAGCGGCATGTTCGTGAAGCGCTGGAGGTGGAGGTAGAGTCAACTCGCAGCCGGCTTGCCGGAGCTGTGAAGGAAGCCGAGCTTCGCCTGGCAGCGCACTCTGAAGCAGAGAAAGCTCTTCTCCGGGAGAGAGAGGACCACCAGCGCCTCAAAGAAAGACTCACAGGTTAGTATTTGTGAAGAGGCCTTTTTTTTCCAACAATCTTCAACATAAATGTTTGTAACCTTTACAATTTATTTCCAAAGGTGAAGCAGCCAGTCAGCGTGAGGCAGTCAACAGCCTCTCCCAGAAGCTGACCAAAGCAGAGGCTCATGCAAACAGCATGGAAAACGAGCTTCACCGGGTCACACTGCAACTGACTGAGAAGGCCCTGTTGCTAGAGGTCCTCCAGCGCGAGAAAGACCAGGCTGCTGCTCGCGTAAAAGAACTAGAGACCACTTTGCACGCCGAGAGGGAGGTGGTCAGCCGTGCTGGAGCACGCCAAGAAGCAACACAAGAGAGACTAGCCCAAGCCCAAAGCGAGTCCATGTTACTGAGGCAACAGCTAGAAGAAGCCCAAAACAAAGGCGTTGCAAAGGAGCAGGCTGTGACAGATGCCCAGGAGCGTTTCAGTGACATTGTGTCCAAACTGCGCTCTGACTGCGAGGAGAGAGTTCAGCTAGTTGAGGACCGAAATAAAGAGCTCGCTAGTAAGGCTGCTGATCTCCGGGATCAGATCTACAAGTTGGAGGAGGAGAAGAATCAAAGGGAGGTAAGATTAAGGTTGTGCAGGTTAATAAGATTGTCTGACCTCTTTCCCTAGATAAACCTTTAGCCTTTATTCCACAGCCCAGTCGTATCTAAGCAACTTACACCTTCCCTGTCTGTCCAGACTAATCTTAGGCAACTGCAGCAAGAGCTAGCTGACTCTCTCAAGAAGCTGTCAATGAGCGAAGCTTCTCTGGAGGTCAACACACGCTATCGCAATGACCTGGAAGAAGAGAAGACTCGACTACTCAAAGACTTGGAAAGGCTAAAGGGAAAGGTAAACAACAACAACAAATAAGGACAGCCTGTGGTGGAATGGTCTCTTTCCTCTAAGACAAATATTAATGATCACAAAGTGATACAGCTTAAACTTTGCGGACTTTACATGTTAGTTTTAGGCCATATGGTTGTAGTTCATAAATGGTTGTAGTTTTTCATTCTGTAGGCAAATGACTTTTATCTTACTGAGGTGGATGTTTGTATCATAGCTCGAGGAAAGCGAAGATCACTACATTCATGCGGAGAGACGCATCAACAGTCTGAAGAGCAGTCTGGATGAAAGGGAAAAGGAACTCGCCACTGCTGCTCAGAAACTCCAGGAGGCGCTGTCTACCGCAGCATCTTCTGATATCACTATAAAACAGCTGGAGGAAGCTGTGCAGAAGTATGAGTTTTTATTGCACAAATTATTCTTGAACTGTTTAAAATAGCTCTGAATAAAAACCAGATCCTTTGTGTTAAGTCATGTACAGTTGCCATGACAACATCACAACCTTTAAAACAATCATATATTTACTGCTATTTAGTAGATATTTTTCTGAGCAGGACTCTACAAGTGCAGAGATTTATTTACACTTTGTATCACTAGGTTAGAGATTGAGAACGCCAGACTGGAAGCTGCTGCGAAGCAACAGTCCAACAAAATTGATGCTCTTCAGAAAGGAGCTCAGGAAGCCGCCATGGTGAGTACTTCATTCCTGACTCAGTTTCTGGCTTCGTACATGGTCTCATTGTGTCATTTGCCTTTTTACAGCTGAGAGGTGAAATGCAGCATCTTAATTTCATTAACTCACACTATATTTGAAGTCATTACTATATTTTAAGGTTTGCAATCTTTTTGCAGCTAACTGACTGCTCACCTGGAGGAGGGGTTAGTATTCTGGTTGTAGGCTTAGTTTCTCTGTGTGAGTTTTCTTTTTGATTAGGTTTTTTCCTTCAATAATAAAATATATTAAGAATAAAATTACACTCTTTAAGGAATCAATTGAATTTAGGCTTTGTTAGAATCTGCTGTTAGAGAAGGAATCCATACATGTGGAGGAAGGAATTTTTTTTTTCTTCATTTGGGTTCTTCTTGGTGGTGGAAAAATACAGTTTTCTTTTTTTCTTCCTAATCTCTGTCTGTGGTGTCTTTCTTTCTCTCTTGTCCTCATGTGTGGGGCTGTGTGATGCATGTTTCTTCCTTTCCTGTGCTCTGAAAGCCTTTCATACCCCTTTTTTTTTACAAAACTTTCTTCTTTCTATAGGTCCGCAGCCGTTTGGAGGACTTGGTAACAAATCTCCAAAGCAGTAAGATGACTTTGGAAGACCAACTGAGTAGAGAGGTTAGTGGTCTGTGTTGTTTCCTCACTGTCTGTTTCTTACTCTGGTCTTCTTTTTTAGTCTTAAAACTAAAAACAACTTTCTGAAAATAGTTGTATTTGATAGGTTTAGGCACATAACCTACATTTTTAAAAATTCTTTTTGTTTCTTTTTTTTTTTTTTTTTTTTTTAATATATAATGCAATTTGTGACCCGCTCTCTGTATATAATTTTCTTTGCAGGTCCAGAAACAAAGCATGCTATCTCACACAGCTCAGGACTCTCAGGCCCTGTGGGAGGAGGAGCTGAAAAGCCGCTCAAAGCTAGGACTGCGCCTCGCTGAGCTTGAAAAGGAAAAAGGGGAGCTGAGCACCCAGGTGATGCCACTGCTTCTGTCCTGGACTGGCCAGTGTCATGATGGTTTGAGTTGCCATTAGACCAGGCAGGTAGTGACTTGTTGATGTGTTGCCTGTGTTCCAGATGGAGATAGAAAAGAAGAAAGCCAAGAAAATCACAGAGCAGAAAAAGGCTGTCGACACTCGTCTTGATCAAGAAATGAAGAGAAACACTGAACTTCAGAAAGAAATGTACAGGTGATTTCTAAACTCTTCTGCGTGACCTGTGGCTCTACCTCCTACTATTTAGATGCCCCTGAGGTCCAGTAGAAGACTCGTTTTTGGCTTATGTGAGCGTGGTACACCAGTGTCTCTGTCCTTTGTGAGGAACTTGTTTGCAATGACACTAGCTATTAATGTGTTTCTATGTATTTTGTACTCACCTCCTAATTCGTCTGTTTTATGGCCTAGTTTTTAGTGTCATTATTTTGTAAGTAATTTTTCAGTACTGCCCAAAAATCTTGAGACAACCCTCGTTTAGTTATTTATTGCCATGGAAACTGGAAATTGGTGGAGAGATTTTTTAAAACGTCTAAAAGAGGACATTTCTTACATAAAGCAAAGACTTGTTTGAACAACGGACTTCACCAATAGTTCTCCAGGCTTCTTGAAGGACAAACTTTTCTTTGGATGTTCGTTGTCATTTCTTGCCGCACACTTCTTCAATAATTTCGAGGTCCAGGCTCAGGGAAGAATTCATCACTCCATAATACGTGTTGCCTCTGAATTTCAGTTCTCTTAATAGAGACTGTTTCTGATGAAGCTGTGAGCTGCAGAAAGAACGATACGATCAAACAAAAAAGGATGGTCCTCTGAAAATAGTCGTGTACGGTATGGAAAATGGTACGGGGAATAGAATGACGTTTTTTTGTTTTTTTTGTTTTTTTTTTACTTTTATTCATTTTCAAAGTCCCAAGAAAAACTTTAAAAGACCCTCAGAAAGTTTGAAGACTTATTTCTCAAGACAACTTTAGAAGATTGCGTGAAATTTAATCTGCCTGAAAGGAAATGAGGGGTAGTTCCAAAGTTTTGCTCTGTGCTGCACTTACTGCATAGTGCAGCTAATTCAAGCATGTTACAATTCAGTTTCTATGATGTTGTTGTTAAGTACTGATTTATTTTAAACCCTTGAATGGATTGTTTTTGTTTTTGCAGTATTGGATATAGTTCATACTGATTTATGATTGGATCTGGTTGGTGTTGGATATTTTCTTTGTGTGTCTGAAGTGGACTTTGTTTAAAATGTGTTTTAGGCTGCGCACTTTGTTAAAGACTGCAAAGAAGAAACTGCGCGATCAAGACGCTGGCGGCGCAGAGTTAGGATCTCCTGTAAGTAGTATGCGAATGGACCTGGGCCGGCACAGCCAGGCCGATGGCGGCTTTGGACGAATAAAGGACAAGGTTTGTCCATTTGATGCCTCACAATAATTTTCATTTAAGCTTGTATTTTTCTAATTTACTAATACTAGCTGTAAAGTTCTGAAGTTTCCTGCTGAGGCTCCAGCGCTTCCATCTGTTGTCTTTGCCTCTAAACATGACCTCTGTCTTAGGTGGATGATCTACAGGTGCAGCTGGAAAAGGAAACCTCCCGGCGCAGCCAGCTAGAAAAATTAAATGCGGAGCTTAAGGATCAGGTGGCCTCCCTGAAGAGCTTGAGCCATAGTAATGACCAGCTGGAGAGGAGTAAGAGGCAGCTGGAGGAGGAGGTACTGAGCCTGAGACGACGAATGGAGGCCGTTCAGGTGGAGCAAAGCCAGGTGGAGCAGTTTCGCCAGGAGGCAGAGGAGAGAGCCCGACAAGAGATCCAAAAGAAGCTAGAGCAGGTCAACCTCTTCCTCCAGGTTAAAAACACAGCAGATTGAGACAGAAAAAATCTAAATAACTGATATAAAGCTATGCATGCATCCATCTCAACATTATGCTTTCCCCCAGTCTCAAGCAGCATCCCAAGAAGCTCTGGATCAGATTAAAGCTGCTAATGAGGCGAACCTGCGCTCTCAGCTGGAGCATAAGATCCATGAGCTGGAGGGGGAACTGAACCGAGCCCGCACCACCCAGCAGGACAGCCTTAATCAAAGAGACTCTACCCGCACAGAGCTGGAGCGATGTCGGCAACTCTACGCTGAAGAGCTGCGCCTCAGAAAGTCCCTAGCTGCTAAACTGGAGAGGTCAGTACGACGTCACATCAGCCTGCCACATACTGCATTCTGCTTTTACCGAGTATCATAAAGATTGGAAAAGCGTCGCCTCATCAGCTGTTTTTCATCCACAGGGCAAACAGTCGGCTCGCAGAAGCCAATTCAAAGTTGCTCAGCGAGCGCAGCAGATCGCTTATTGCTGGTAACATCACAAATGGCAGCCTTATAGGTCCTTCACTAGACCTGGGCTCTTTGGGCTCACCAGCAAACTATGGCGCTACGCTTGGACCCCTCAACAGGAGTCTCGGCCTGGGACTCTCTCTCCTTAGCCCAGTGACTGAGGGACACAACAGCCGGGTGGAGGACTATCTGGCCAAGGTTTGTTTGGAATTACAGGCTTAATCAGATATTGAAATTTTCCTCATGTCTGCTAGATTTTTTCTGTAGCTGTTAGTGCGGTGGTTGTCTGTGTTGATAGATTGTTACTGGTGAAGTTTGGTTTAAATTCATTGTGTGTGTTTTCCATGCTAGTTTATGTTACATCATAACCACAAAGATGTATTGTTTGGAGCCATTATGCATCAAATACTTTTGACTGTGGAAAAACATTGGAAAACCTGCTAAATGAAAAGCATTTCTTTCCTTTTTTCTTTTTTGTTTCTTCCTCCTGCAATTTGTGCTTCTAATCTTCATACTAGTACTTTTACCTCTAACTTGTCTTCTATTTCTCACTCTTCTAGCTGCTAGCTCAAAAGTCTGTCTCTCACCTCTCTTCTCTTCAGCCAGACTCATAACCAGGTGTGTAGTTGTGTTTAGCTCAGTATCTGGCTGCTGTTTACCTTTCCTTGGTTTTGGGCTGACAGTTGTGGCTCGGATGTTTCAGACTTGATACATTAAAAACCAAAGCTTTTGCTGGTTTACTGGACTGATATGTTGTATTTTATCTGAAGCAATAACTCTGCAGAAGAGACACGACATCTCAGAACCTGAAGAGTCTGTGACTTAAACTCCAAAATAATGTTGAAAAATTTAAAACAATTAGGAATCAAGTAGAACGTTAAAAGTGAACCGTGGAGGATCCTTTGTTTTTCTTCATGGTTTTGTAAAAACTTCCAGAGGAATCTCAAAGTTGCCCACAGCCATCTACACACCCCAATCTGCTTTGGGTGTTAAAACATGGCCTCTCTTTCTCTTGACGTTTGGCTTGTTTGCTATGAGACTCATAAGGACAAGGATGCTGTGACTGGTGCAGTCACAACATACTTCCAATGGTGTACTTCTGAATATATTAGCTATCCTGTATTTTTTTGTGTTGTGCTTTCTCATCTTATATCACTGTTGCAGCTTCCTTCTGACACACTCTTCACTGTAATTCATTCTGTTGGGAAAGAGTTTCTTTTTTAGTCTTCATTTTGTCCTAAGTCACAACAGACTCGTATTTTGTCATTGATTCCCCATTTTAAGCTAATGAATATTTTATAAAAGTTACAACCTGTAAACATCAGAAACACAACTTTTTTTAAAATTCTTCTCCAGTTTCAGAGCATATTGTGGTTTTGTATTTTGTTTTTTTATACACTATGCTCTACCTTGTGTGTGTTGTGTGTTGTTTTCCTTTCCGGGGCTTCTCACCAGTTGCATCTCTCAGAAACAGCAGTGTTTCAGACTTTGTTATATTTAGACAAAGCAATCAATGATCCACCAATGAGAAATTTATTTGATTTGGAGGTTTTTGTTCAAGTCAATGATTCACCTCCAAGCACAGGAATACAGAGAACTCAGGTTTATTCAGCAGTAAAGCTGAGTAAAGTGTTTTTCAATATCAGTTGTAATTAGCATGATGTTTATATCTTCAACTATTTTGTTTTAGGAATCGGTGATCTGATCGGTGAAACAGACAAAATACATTGTACAACACTCACTGTTCACAAAACTCAGGAAGATATGACAGGAATTCATATTATTGACATTGCAAAATATTCATAAGCACAGCAGCTATGCTCATCTGGGCTGGATGATCCACTTTATACCTCCAATAAGTATAATTATAAAAGTCAATTTTACTGGGAAAAATACAGTATTCCTTTGCAATATAAATTGCAGTTCATTTTTATTTTAGGATTTTTAACGGAATTTTAAAAAAAATAATAATAGAAGAACCATATTTGCAATCCTTTAAAATAATGTATTATTTAAAAAATAATACTTAAAACAATGTTATTAACATAAATGCAACATTCATTTACTGTCTGACCAAAAAGGTGTCTTCTATTTAATGTATTCATAAATATGAACACATATATTTTAATTCAGGGTCATCAAATAAAGTTTTTAAAAAGGTGTTGACTCTTTTCCATTTACACTACTACAGTAACATTTATTCTTTATTTAGTACCTGTACAGTCAAAAAATGTCTATTCCTGTAGGAGTAACTGTACACATTCAGTACTTGCACAGCAAGTGACATCGAATTCTGTAATATATAGTTCTGATAAGAGCAGCACAACTTCTTGTTTCAGTTTTTTATGTTTGTTCTCCATAATGTATTAATGTATTTATTTAACCATTAAAATGCATTTAAAAATGTATTGGCCATGTGTGAGGACATGTGACTTTGTTGTAATCATGTTGCTGAACGCATCACAGCTTTACTAATAAGCACAGTCCTAATGTTTGGCTTTAACTGCTGGATTTTATTGAAAAGTTTGGATTTTCTTCAAGTGTTTTTCCACTCTCAAATATTTCTCATAGTGTTCCTGATTCAGATCTTCTGCTTTCACTGTGCAAATAGACTGAAACTAGTTTTTATTGTCTTCACTACATGTGCAATATTGAAACAGCTTGTCTTCTTTTCCAGATGCAGAGTGAGTTGGACAGGAACATATCGAAAGAATTAAGCAATGGTGAGTTCAGTCTGAAGCGTGGAACATGACATGAGTCCTGCCTTCATATGTGTTGTTTACCATGAAGCAAGAGCTGCATATTGATCATAATGGTGGCCTTTTTCTTTGGTCCTCAGCCACAGCAGAGCTGGATGCTGCCTCAGCTCGCATGTCACCAGTGGGCTCAGCCTCCAGAGTGGAGCTGGACCCCGTCAGCAGAGCAACGCAGCAGTATTTAGAAGTACTAAAGAAGAACAGCAGGATCTGACCAACACTACAGCTGCTTGCCTTTAAGTGTTGTAATTCAGCCACTAAAACTCTAAAGCCAACTCTGAGCATATATAACGCACATTGCACTTACCCACTCAGGAGCAAAGGGTGTGACATTCCCATATTTTGTTAGAGACAACCTCAAGAGTATTTGTTTTTGCTTGCTTATATTGTGGTTTGAATTTTTATTTGTGAATATTGGTGTTTATAAATTTGCATTTCTAAGTACTCGTATAAATTTATCATTTTTGCCAAGATGTTACATTTTGGTACGTGCCATCAGATGGTGCAATATGTCTCTTGGTCTTACTTGTAGTATTGTGTCATTGCTATTTTATTTATTCATTTACTAAATGAACTAGATATACTTGAAAAAGACGAGCTGGAAAATTCTCCAGCTATAGAAAACAGGGTGACCATGTTTGTACAAGTGTCATTTCAGTTTTGGGTTGGCTCAGTTTAAGAGTTTCTACACGTTTCTTTGTTTTCATCATATCTAAATACTGTAACAATAATAAATGAGTGATGTAAGAAGATCACATGTACTCCAACAGTGAAATGAATTTTTTATTCTTATGTCTGCTGTAATTCAGGACTTATGATCTTACATCTGTATTAAACATTTTATTGGAAAGAATCAGTACTTGTCCATCTCATTTAGATGTGATTATTATGAATAATTGACCTTTGTCAGATGATTGTATATGCTCAAACAGAAAGGCTGGAAAAGATAAATAACCATGCTATGTTTAGTAACCAGCAGAGGACAACTAAAGAGAAACTTAAAGGAAGTAGTCAATATGAGATCTTCACATCAAACATTTTCCTTGACAAGATCGTGGTCCTAAATCCTGAACTGTGATGATTTACATACTTTCCACAGATTCACATTTCTGGCATGCCATGTGTGACCATCAGTGTAGCCTAATATGAGGAAAAAATGTAGCCAGTAGCCAGACCATCATTTTGGTCCAAGAACACAAGTAAAAAGTTCAATAAAAACGCAAAAAAAATCCATTTTAAAATTGGGAAGAAAAAAATCCAGATTTCCGATTTTTCGATTCTATTTTCCCACCCCTAATATATATAGATATATAGATATATATATAGATATATAGATATATATACACACACACATGTATATATGTGTATATATATGTGTGTGTATGTATATATGACGATATGCTTTTGTCCCGTATGTTTATATACATATACATACATATGTATGTATATATAAATATATATATATATATATATATATATATATATATATATATATATATATATATATATATATATATATACATATATATATATATATATATATATATATATATATATATATATATATATATATATATATATATATATATATATATATATGGGTAAGCAGCTTATTTAATTCAGCAGTGACTTTTCATACTTTTGTCCTGCAGTCTTCGTGTTCAGAACTTCTTTCACATTGTCTGCATCTTACATTCAAAACAAACATGCAGTTTGCCACTGATACTTTATGCACACCCTTTTTTTTTAACCCTAGTCCTCATTAGCTATGTTTTGATGTTCTTCACTGCTACCCCTCCTCCTTGGCGCCCAAACACGTGAAACTTGAAGGCACACGCTGGTTTAGCAACCATTTCCCTCACTTATTAAAACAAGACGATGTGTTTATGATTGCCCCCCTCTGGTGTGTCTCTGCTGCCTTTGATCCGTCCTCTCTGCGTCAGCCTCCAATGTTAGATATTCAAATCTTGTTACATTTATTTTTGTTTCCTTTAGAGCTGATGGGCACATCTGACAGACTGACTATTAGGTGTTTTTATTTTCCCTTTTTTCCGTCGATTCATATACCACATGTAAACCTTGTTTTGATTGAGGAGGTTACAAACATTGTCATGAAGCTTTGGAAGCAGGCGAGCATACAAATAGACGTATCCAGAATAAAGATGTGTTGAAAGAGTTGTTTTTGAAAAGCAGCTCAGGTTTAGAGCAATCCTCTCTTCACTCGGTCATCTTCTATCTGTGATGCCCAGTCTTGTTATCTCAGACAACCTGTCCAACAATTCTTCATAAAAAAAAAATGAAAGAAAAAAAAGAAGTGTGGGTTTGAAATCTGAAGCCTCTGACAGAAGATGAAGAGAGGGAGCCATGTGCAAATGTTTCTTTCAAACTTATTTGTCCAAATAGAGAAATTGAATGTGCTGGCAAGATGTGGATACACATAAGCAGGTGAATGTTTGGTTGAAGGAAGACTCAACATCTTAAATAAAGAAGGACAGAGAGAACAAAGTAATTTTAGACCAATAAACTAGCTCAATGTGGAGCATAAATGGCAAAAGACATGATTTAACCCTCCATCTGTGCTTTCTGAAGTATAGATAACAGACAGATGACATGAGAAACTATGTATGTAGTTGAGTCAATCTAGAAATACCTCTGTATGCAAAAGAGTAAAAGTGAAATTTTCTCCATTTCATTACATTTTAGTAGGTTCTTAATTGTTTATATGAAGTTTTTTTTATATATATAAATAACCAAGGTCTGCAGTGATGTGTGATACCTCTACAATCCACAAGACTGAGACACGGACATCAGACCTATGTTTGATGCAGCTATTATAAAAAGTTTAACTTTTTTCAGAAAAAAAAAAAATTGGAAAAAAATAACTTGTGTTTATTTCTAATAGACGCATTTATGAGGAATGTAGGATGTTATTCCCACCCCATTTAGACATTTAAATTCTCTTGCTCTTTCTTCCTTTCCAAAGTAAAATTTGTATTATTGTTGTTGTTGTAATTGAAGATAGTTGTGTTACCTTCTTATTCATTTGCCGACCATGTCCTTTTTGGTTGTATTGTACACATCTTCTGGTGGTTACTACTTCCAATGCACCATGTCACAAAGCTGAGTTTATTGTACGCCAAGGATCTCCACAGTCACGTGATTTCCATCCAGTAGAGCTCCTTTGCGATGCGGTGGAATGGGTCATTCTCAGCCAACAGTTGTGCTCCAGTTCTGCAACTGTATGACACTGTGATGTCAATATGGAGCAACATCTGTGGAGTTTTTCACAACCTGTTGAATCTGTGCCACCACGAAGGAAGGCAGTTTCATGCACAAAGGGGGATCCAAACCAGTTTTATCAAAATGTACATAACTGGCCACAAAGTGAACATTATTTAAGTACATTATTTTTACTAAATACCAGTAGTATGTACTGATTAGAACTTCTTTTTGATATATATATATTTTTTTGTCAGAAATTAAAATGTAATAGCATTTTTGGTAAATGGCAACATAGTGGCAAACTTTACACTGCAACAAGCTCAAGATGAAAGTAGAACCAGAGTAGAACATAAGTAGAGCCAATCTGTGTGTTGAAATGTTGCCGCTGTGTTTGTGATTCATGGAGGGAGACTTCAGCTGTTGGTAATAGGTAGAACAAATTGAGGGGGACAAGTGGGACAAACTTGAGTGTTTATTTTATTGCCATGCTTAAAATTAGATGTCACCGCTGCTGGTTGTCACTGGCAGAATCCAAATATGTTGTGGGCAAATGAGATGCTTAAATCCAATTTATTTGCTCTAACATGATTTAAATGATCCTCATGGCTCGCCCTCACAGATTGACAGCATCGTCTTCATCGCCACTTTGTTTTATTTTTGGCTGTTTACGCTGCGTCTCTGCTGTCATCTCACAACTGCAGCTTTACAGGAGCCGGCTCAGATCTTCTGAGATCTGGAGACAATAAACATCCTTTTTATTTTCTAAGTGCCTTATTTGACAAATATGAAAAGGGATTCAAGAAAGAGCTGACAAGCTTTTCTTTGCCCTGTTCCTCAGCTGCAAAGATCTATGTAGGGATGAGTCAAACCTGCAATGTTACAACATGAGAGACTGTACGCAGCAGAGCAAAGTTACAGGCCTTTCCTGGTTCAGGATCTTGCTGGGTCAAAGTCATTCATTGTAATCACATGTAGAAACAAGTTATATATGTGGATTAAAGCCGGAATGTTGTGTGAGTGACTTTTTTTATTTTATTTTATTTTATTTGTTGATGTTTTGTCCGATTGTGAATAAAAATAATAATTGTTTGAAGTATTAGGTATTGTTTGAGTATTAATTATTTTTATACAAATTAGACAGAACAAATCCCGAGGCAAAACATTGTTAAATCTATAATGAGCTATAATATTATTCTTTTAGTTATTATTGTGAAAATGAGGTGAAAATGAGTCAAATATCACCAAAACATATGTAAAATGGAAATGTCATAAACCACGAGATAGTAGTATATCCATAAGAGTCTTTTTTTTCTGAAGGGCAGCATCCAGGGGCTTTTGGGGGACCTTTTTTTTCCAAGTGTCCAGGTAGATGTAGTGCACTGGAACGTTGATAAAATCTGCAGCTACCGTAAATAATAGATATTTATTTTAACAACCACAAAAAGCAGCAAATGAAGGGGTTGTTGTTTGGGTTGCGCACGACACACAAAAAAACAATGGTGCTCACCACAGTGATGGAAGAAATGGATCATCTGCAATGTTCAGAAATATTGATGAATTCATCAGTTTATACTAATAAAATAATTAACACACAACAGTGACAAATTAGTGCCGGTCTTTTAAAGAGATGGGAACTGCTTTTAGAGCACCCCTCCTTTAGTTTCTCAGCTGAGTGGTTTTAGGGGAGCTCATCTACTTTTCATGGTGGCTGAGCTCCCCCATATTCCAAACCATGGTTGCATCAAAGTGACATGATGGTATTTTTGACCCTTAAGTAGTTAAAACTCAAAATGTACAAGTCCTAAATATGTGTATTCTTCACATGTTTTGTTGCACTTCCATGGATCTACAGGTCGATTTGTCACCATCTGAGGGGAAGGGTGGTAACTGAGCCCCCAGCATACTCTTGTCTAAATTTCCTTGGACATGATACTGATATTCTCCTTGCATGCAATCTATTCATTAAGATTTACATGGAAAGGCATTTGTAGAAAGCAAATAGGCCTATAGTCAATAGTGGGTCTTGAATCTGTGCTGGGAGGAAATGAACAGCTTTTTCTCCATCCAACTATTTGGGCCATATCAACAGTGTCAAACGTGGCAAAATATTGAATTATGTTTTTAGCATTACATGAAATATGAGTGACTACACTGGAACACATGAAGCCGATCAGATCATTTACCAAGTAATGAATGCAAATGGCTGGAAAAGACTATCATAATATCACAGCTTGGGAAACTTTGTTGTGCGTCTTTTGCAGGGTAGGCTGACAGAGTTAGACTGACATCAGATAAGGTTCAGTAGTGCATGCATTTCCTTTGTTTTTTGGGGATAAATGAGTTGATCAACTCTGCTTACATGTCTGCCGTCAACATGTGGATTTGGAGGACCAGAGCAGAAAAGGAAGTCCATTAGCCAAGCAAGTGAAACAATCAACTCGCCTGTCATCTGGTCAACAGTTTGAAAAATGTCTCCCAGCATTTCTTAAGCTCAGCAAGAGAGAGTGTCTACAGAACAACAGCGTATTTGCTGTATAAGGCAGGAAACAAAAGGAGTCATCCCCATGAAAATGGACAGGTTTTGAAAAAAAGGAGAAATGTGAAAAAATGATTGCTTTTATTTAGTGCTCGGATCTTCACAGATCTTCTCTTACTTTGTACAGAGCAAAGTGTGGCTGACAGCCAAAGTATGTTTCATAACTGTTTTTATAAATAAAGTATATTAGAAAATATTATTTTTGTAGCTCTTGTTTAAATTCATCTTTGCTTTACTGAATATGACATAAAAACACCAAGTTTAGCCTCTGCAGTGTGGTTTTCAGTAACATGTTAGTAACATGTTAGTCTACCGATCCCAAATGACAGTTTTTAACTTACTTTGAGTCATTTATCAGACTTTTTTTATTCAAAGCGGTGACATAAAGGAATAACACTGAAGCTTCAGTAGAGCAGAAACTGGTCAACACATCCAGCGCTGTATCTGTTCAAATCTGTGTAAACAGACAAACGTAAATGGAGAAGAAAATGTCTGCTTTGGTTGAGTTTGGCAGCTCATTCCACCACCGTGGAAATACAAACATAAGCAGTGTCCAGATGGGGATGCTGTGAAGTTCTGATGTTCTGACTTCATTTTAGTCTGTTTGGACATTTTCATGGAGTCATCGCTGAAGCAGCCTACTAACATCTCGTCCTCATGTCACTGAGTTGTTGGTGCAGAGTCCTAGCTTCGATGGCAGATCTCACAGCACTCCAGACAAAACTCAAGACACTCGGTGGGCTCGCAGCAGGACTCGAACAGAACCGAGTGGCAGTGGGCGTGACAGTTGAGCTCCTCCACCGGTGCGTCTTGAACAGCCGAACAACAGTGGGCACAGAAGTGGCAGCAGGAGGAGCAGAGGCCCTGAACACAGGAGGAGCAGGCCTCCAACAGACCCAGGAGCAGCAGGGAGCACTGACACCAGAGGCATGCCATTAACAGGTGGAAACATGTGTCTGTGGGCATCACCACAAGGAAAAACAACACAGAAAAAGGATTTTAGTAAACAGGAGGTCACAGAACAGCTGCTGTCTCTTGTAAAATTCTGTCACACATGATCAAAAATGGAGATTAACGACTCTATTAACCCTAAATTAATCTCTTGGATGTTTGTTTGGGATGCCACCTAGAACTTAAAAGACAAAATATTTCGCTGCAGTGATCAAGTGTGATAGTGTTTACTTAATCACAGAGCTTTGTTCAGTCCTCAGGGGAAAATAAAAAGGCCACCGAGGCTCCCAGTGATGAACAACAGCTAAGGGGGAATTTGTCACGTGATAATTGCAAGGCTACCTAAATTAGGCGCACGTGAAATTTGCATGTATTAACCTTACGCTTGTGTTAAAGTACAGCTTTACCACTGTGTTGCAGCGACGCTGCTGTCTTCATCCTCACAAGGACCAGACAGAGCCTGAGCTCATGCAAATGGAGCTGTTTCATCCTGTTTACAGGAGGAAGTAAATGAAAAGGAGATGGCAGCATTCCCTGGGGAGTGGAGTTCAACATTTTTCTACTTATCTGTTCCAATTATACACCCCCCACGTATAACTTATGCTAATACCTGCATGTAACTGAAAAACCAGCTTTATGTATGGCTGCTGTAATTGATTTAATGCAGAGCTCTGCAGAGATAACAACAGGCTCAACGGTAAACAAGGAGTGGTCCATTACATTCCTTGATAAAGACACACGTGCAGCAGCTGCAAAGATGTCCTGGTAAACAAAAGAGCTACGTTTGGCTGGGAAAAATATCTTCTTTGTTGGTTAATTTATATTTACCAAGTGTATTTATATCTGGGTTAAGTACAGACAATGAACAACCTCCTGCTATGCATCCTTCAGTCACAGATAGATAGATAGATAGATAGATAGATAGATAGATAGATAGATAGATAGATAGATAGATAGATAGATAGATAGATAGATAGATAGATAGATAGATAGATAGATAGATAGATAGATAGATAGACTAACAAGGCAGATGTGGAAACAGCAACAGTAAGAAGGTAACCATGGGAACTATAATCAGACATGTAGACAGCATTCGATCATTTTTAACTCATTATGTTTTATATTTCAGATTATATTTGGCTAAAAATGTGCTTTTATTGTCCCATGGCCTGTGCATTGGAAGCTGCATCAGTTAAAAAGTCACAAAAGACATAAAACTTTACTGCATTTATAATGTTCTTTGCTTGTGTTTGACACAATGTCGCCTGTTTCAGACGCTTCTCTGAGCTTTGCTCTGATTTCTTCCTGTAAGTCTCTTTCTTGTTTTTGTCCCTGTAATTATGAATAGAATGCAGATTTTACAGCTCCATTTACTTCATCAAGAACACACTGTTCACCATGTGTGGATGCAGTGTGGACCTGAAGTTTTGGTTCACAGTTAAACTTTATTAATAGCAGAAATTTTGTGAGATGATCTGAATATCTTCATGCTGTTCCACATTGTATACTTCAATTTGATTGTTTTTCCATTATTGTTTTTACATAGAAACATTTTATTCTTGAATTGTTTAACAATTTTCCCACACTCTCGCAGGAAATAACAAAAACCCTCCCAGTTATCTCACTGATCTGTTGCCAGACAGTTCTGTAAAGTAGAATCAGAAAGGAGTGCATTTTATTTAGTTAAATTTGATGTTCTGTCCATCTTTTTTTAATCTCTATGAATATGACAGATAATTACTCCTGTACATTACAGCCACAAGCTCTGCTTGAATGCTCTGTGAAAGTAAGCTGTATTATAGAGCCTACCAGCAGCTGTAGCAGTCGTATGATGTGATCTGGCCACGCTGCCCTTGCTTTTACTCCTCTTGCTGCTGCCAGTGCTGTTGCGCCCACTGTGCACGGACAAATTTGAGTCCTGCAATCGGCTCAGACTCGGTGAGACAGGGTGCGGGCTTTGGTCAGGGATGGTGAGGCCACACTGAGGACATGTGGGCTTATGAAAGTCATGCTGAGTTGTTTTAAATCCGGCTGCTTGCTGTGAGGCTTCTTCAGGACAAGCTACAGCAGCCTGAGGTTGGGCTAAGTAAATCAGACGGAAACAGAGAGATCATAGGGGATAATTATTACAGAACATGAAAATATGTGGAAGAAAAGTTTAGAAATGGAAAATAACTGCTGATGTAACATTTTGTAAAATAAAAGCCCCAAAACAATAAGTGAATACACTAAAGCCAACTGTTGAGTATTTTACTGGAACCTTTGCTGTGTATCTGCATATACATTTATATATGTTATGTATATATATATATATATATATATATATATATATATATATATATATATATATATATATGTACAGTTGTTACTACACTACTTGCAGTACCTCTGCATCATTTCTTTAGAGAAATCCATTCCGAAACTTAACAACAACATGGTTTGCTGACCACATTGTTTTCTGTGTGTCTTGGTTTCTACTTACTGCTGATGAGATCAGTAGGGCTGGTATTTCCTCTGCTAACATAGTCACACGCTGAAAGGATTTCCTCATCTGATTTTAAAAACCTGTTACCTAGAAGCACATCAATGGAAAGT
Source organism: Telmatherina bonti (assembly GCF_933228915.1). Classification (NCBI taxonomy): domain Eukaryota; kingdom Metazoa; phylum Chordata; class Actinopteri; order Atheriniformes; family Telmatherinidae; genus Telmatherina; species Telmatherina bonti. The sequence goes on along the minus strand of NC_136620.1, from coordinate 23,247,649 downwards.
TGTGTTAGCTAGGGAGCTGGATAATATCACTGTTTATATACAAGATAAGGCTGAACCAGAAAAATAGATGGAAAATTTGTGTTTACTGTTTGTCTTGCTGTGTTTACTTAAATGTAATGATGGAAACTCCTCCCTGACCTTACTGAGATGATCCTGCTTTACAAAACTCTGAAGTAGCACGATCCTTCCAATATAGAAATAAAAAAATACGTATTAAAAACTTGTTTTTCTTAATCCTTGCCCTCTCCATCTGTAATAATAAAACTCAACTTTCCGAATTTCCATATACAATTAATATGTTTAACTGTTTTTAATGGCATATGATGCATTAGAGACAAAGGGAGCATGAAATTACTGAAATTAGGAAGACATATGACACGCAACATGCTTTCACAGAGCTGCCCCAACAGCAAAATGCCAATAAAACTTGACATACTCTGAACAAATTGGTTTGAAATTAAACTGGAAACTATGACTTTATATCATATGTGCATTTTAATTGTCATGCACTGATGTAAATAACATTAATAAATAAAACAGCTAATAGCTAATGAAAATTAAAAGATTTTTTTTTTTTAATCTGTGACAGATGAACAATAATAATGTGACTTTACACAGACAATGTGTTTTCTTTTTTTCCACAAAGACCTGGTGTTTTTTTTTTATTGTTGCTCAATGTTTTTGCTCCAAGATTTGTTTGAACTGCAGCAGAATTGATATTCATAACTATCAGATAATTGTGCTATAGCTAGGGCTAGAAGTTATTTATCAGTTTGTCCCTGGAGCCTCCATCCTACAGCTGTTGTTTAGCATTTATAATTACATTATTTCACACAAATGACTTCATTTTAATACTTTTAGAACCAACGTCTATCTCTCCTTTATTCTCAGTTTAGGGCCATCAAAATATTTTTATGCATTTTATTCATTGTCAAATTCATTTATAATCAATACATAATGACAATATGAACAGAAAAACAAATGACACACTAAAATAACTAACAGCAGCACCACAAATCTATGTATTAACAATGTATTAACAAGTTTAGACTTATGGAGATTTAGATATGTTAATATTTATGTTTATTGAGAGAATAAACTCCTTTATAAGGAATTATCAGTACTTGCCTTCAGTGGTGCTCAGTTTCTCTCTCCCCTCCACAGATAACAGCTCTCCAGGTAACATGTTGGACACACATGACTGCTCATGGTCGTTATTAACACTTCAGTCACCCGAGAACCTTCTTTATCCTGCTTCTGTCTGCACAGAGAGGGTCAGGAAACCTCCAGAAACACCCATCAGGCTAACATGAGTCACCGCTCAGCTGACTGTGAGCTGTGCTGTGTGTGTGTGTTTTGTTATAGTTCGGTAACACTCCCCTTCCCAGTGGTCCCTCTTAAATATGCTGATCAGAGAATAGTGCGGATGGCCGAGGCCTGGTTGTGTGACTTTATGTTGCCATCTCATTTCTGCTTTTAGTCACCTAACACAATGGAGATACATACCCCACCAGTGTGTTAGCTGCATATTTTATGTATGTAAACTCAGTTGCTCACACACACACACACACACACAAACATGCCATGGTTCATCCAGGTTTACTACTAAAATCAGATTGATATGTGGAAAAAAAATACTTTTCTTTATTTTCTAAACTACTACTGAACCTTTTGTCACTTTCTGTCTGAAAAATGTTGTTGTGGCTGCTGTATTTTCATATTTTTCAATCCTGAAACACTTTTGTATCATCTAATTGGTGCTTTTATTGTTCATCAGATGACAATAAAGTGCAGGATGGGACGCCTATTCTTTATTTGAGGTGAGCTAGCCACAAGGCAGGCATTTAAGCAAATGTTTTTCTTGAGGTTTTGATTAGCAAAGGTGGGGAAAAAAATGCCTTTACTGCCATGCACAGATCTAAACTTCTTTTATTTCCATTAATCTTCAGTACAGGATATACAATGTCTTCATAAATTTTTATAGGGGAAAAGATTCAGTAAATCCAGAATATTTCAATACGTACAAAAAAAGATTACTGAATCTCAAGAACAAGATTTAAATGTACACATGACATAAACAAACCAATTCAGATTTTGCAAACTGAATGGGGGGGGTGATTGTTTCCACTCACTATGTGAGCAAGAAGGATGATTTTAAAAGAACAAAAGTTAATTAAAAAAACTTGAATATTACCACCCAAAACCAAAAATCTTAAAACCAATGTTGTTATCGGAAAGTTGTGATCATCGTGTTGTGAAAGAGCATCTTCTTAAAAAAAAACAAAAAACTTTCACATGGTGGGAATTTAACATCTAGCAGCTGCCAGTCTGAGGAGAATCTCTAACAATAATGTGAAGACTATGTGTGCAGTTAAAGTGTCTGGTTGCATCATGGCAGTGCAGGAATGGATCTGCATAAAAAAAAAAAAAAGTAGTGATGGCTGTGATGGAGTGCTTGGGGTTGGCCAATGAGGTGGCCAGGGTTACATGAAGGCAGAATCAGGTGAAACTGAAAAATGCTTTGGATCAACAGCATTATATGCTTGCTGCAAACAGAATCCTGCACCTCCAACCAAGTATGTCTTCAAGATTAAAATAAACATTAGTTTTATTGTTTTTATTTTTAATTTTTTGAAAAGAAAAAAAAAAGCTTTTGCTGTTCATCACAGTGGTTTTATCATCTGGATCCAACAGCAGGAAGTTAACATACCATACTAGTATATGTCAGCACTAACAGTTCTGCAACCAAACTTATCATAACAGTAATAATGTTATAAACTAAATCAGCAGCAATTAGATAAAATTGTGCATTTATTTTATTTTATTTTTTTAATTTTTTTTTTTTTTAACCTGTCCTGTCCAGCATCTCAGCATACAGAACAGCAATCTGCATGCCATATTTTTGCCAGACAGATTTGCTCTGTCAAGGGAGACATCTCATGTATGTAGCTGCCCTTGATAATCTGAATATTTTTATTATTATGATAATTATTTTATTTTTATTTATTTATTTTCTTTTATCATTTTGCAATCATCGTCAGTCTTGATATGGCCAAGCTGGACCTGGCAGGGAAAGAGGAAAATAAAAAAAAGAGGAAATGAAAGGAGGAAAGAGAGACAGAAAAGAAAGGCTTGTCTAAACTGCTGAAGTTACAGTATTTGCAAAACAATATAAAGTACTGAAAAAATACAACAAGACATAAGTAGGATAGTGACAATATTCAAAAACAGACAAAAAAAAAGAAAAATAAAAGTAAAAAAAAGTAAATGAATTAATAAAATAACAATTACAATACCAACCGTTATCAAACACTCCTACAGAGAGTCATCAGCAACATTTAGTAGGAAGCAGATGGGAAGATGAGCGCTTTGTGGGCGTGCACGTGTGAGTGTTCAACCTGTGATCATGCAATCAAAGATCAGCTGCCAGACCCACCCTGCTCAGCATTCCCTTGTTTATGTGAGTGTCTGTGTGTGTGTGTATTAAGTGTGTGTGCTGCTTGTGTAAATGTAATAGTGTCTAAGTTGTGAGTAAAATCGAGGGGAGAAAGACCCCAATGGGAGGGGATGGGCAAGGGCCACCGCTGTAGCTTCTGTCCCCCCCCTCCCATGGCCAAGGCGCCTGCCCCCTCGAAACCCTAAATGTATATTGGTGTCTATGCTGCAATTAAAATTTAGTGGGGCAGGTGGCCGCAGGGGTGGCGGAAGAGGAGGGGAACTTGGGGAGGGGCACAACCAGGGGAGAAGGACTCCTCCCCTGGGCGACCAACTCCTCAGCCTACCGCAGTAGGTGCCCCCACCTCACCGGGACAGCCCCAGGGCAGAAGGGCAAGTCCCGGCCCGCCAGGTGCTGCTGGAGGTAGCACCCCGGTTGTCCCCCCATCCCCGGCAGACCAGCGCCAGCACTCCAGGGGCCGGAGAGTCCCCGGTTCCCACCCAGACATCCATCCAGGTCCGGGACCCGGTGCCACCAGCAACGCCAAGACGGCCGCCGATGGGAGGAGACGGAGCCAGAGGGAGGAACCCCTCCGCCATGGACCCTATTCCTACCCCACCCATTCCCAACCATCCCCCTCCCTCCCACTCCCCCCCCCCCCCCCCCCCCCCCGTCCACCCCCCCCCTCTGCTGCCCCCCCCCCCCCCCCCCACGCCGCCCTCCTTCCCGCGCCCACGCTTAGTTTATTTGTTTGTTTTCAGATTGATAGGTAGCAAACTTGTCTGTCTGACATGATCAACAACTGTATTTTTGTAAAACAATAAATTACCGGCCTTTTTTTTAAGAGGGCACACATGTTGTAAAAATACAAATGTTAAAAAAAAATGTTATAAGTTCACATCATGGGGAAAAGGTCGTGGATGCAATGTCTGCAAAATTAGTGTTGAATGTTAAATGTTTTAACACTAAAAGTAATAAGACCCAAAATGCCACTGTAATATTATCATTTAAAAATGAAATGTGCTGTGGTAAAGCCCATGATCATCTATCATAAATGAATATAAAACCAAATGTAAGTAATCACTGCCAAGTATATATACATATATATAAATGTTTCACAGATAAGAAGTAATTGATCATATTGGCGACATCATAGTATGTTGATAACAGGATGCAGACCACCCTTTTTTCGGAGGGGCTCTTGACTAAGTGCTGTCAAAAAGTGCTTTAGTGAAAAACATGTTGACTTGGCTGCCTCACTGCGAGCATGTGGCACATCAAAGCAGCACATAAGTGAAGCTGTTCCAGTTGTCTAGCACCATGCTAACGTTCAGTCAGCAAGCACGCCACATGGAGTGGCAATCAGAGGAAAATGTCATCTAATCAGCTGACAGCGAATCAAAGGAAGCGCTGGAAGGCAACAGCAAAACAAAAGCTAACATGTTATCGGTGGAGACAATTACTGACATTAGTCAAAACAGGGAGCTGGAAAAACCTTTATTGTTCAGCTGGGAAGTTAACAGATGCAGCATCGCTTCATAGTTGATGAGGCGATGAGATGCAGTTTGAGCTGGTTGTTTATTCGTACTGCTATTTTTTCTAAAATTTAGACTTACTGGTGAAGTAAAAAGGTTGGAAAATAAATTAGACAAAAATGTTTACGCATTAATTTCAGTTATATCAAATAAACTGCACATAATGGCCGTCTTGCAACATGTATGCAGTATCCAAGCTTTCATTTGATGCCTCAACAAAACTCAGGCTTAATATGTTTACCTCATTGATAAAGTATATTTTGATTTTTTTTATATCAAATTTGATAATAAAATGTAAAGCCAAATGACAACACAGTGATAGGGTCACCAAGCTTTTCTTTAAATGTAAAAAGCTTCATTCTGTCAAGGATGCCACCATCCCACCACCTTACACAGGCCAAGAGAACATTTGATGGGTTGCTAGTTCCTTAAAAGGATTCACACTGAATTCAGAATCATCATTTAACCTGACGCACTCATGTGTGGACCATGGGAGCAAGCTGGGGTCCTGTGATGGACTGGCGGTCTGTCCAAAGTGTATTCTGCCTCTCAGACAATATCAAATAAGGTTGGCTTTCTTCACTCTTGTAACCCTGGAATAGCAGATGGATGGATGCATGGATGGAAGGAAGGAAGGAAGGAAGACAGACCGACCCACCGACCTAAGCTGGGGTTCAAACCCTCACGGTGAGCTGACAGAACTGAGCACAACACTACCTTGCAGGGGACTCACTCAGAGTGGTGAACTGGTATTTGGACCCCAGATTTTAGCAAAAAAATCCTTCATTGTTTTACACAACAAGTTTTTGTGGCATGTTTCATGTTAATATATTTTAACTGCAACTTGTTAGTTTGTGTGTTAATATTTTGCTTGAATATAAATGGATGTTACTTGTTTTTGAAAACAAAGAGGCATTCAAACATCTGGTCCAGAACTACACTAAAATGTTTGTGTTGTACATTAAGTTAAATCTCACACAGTCATGTTTTAACCAAAGAAAACAACCAAAGAGTAACATTTTTCTCCAGCGTGTAGATAAACAGCTTTCTCTATTAAAGCTCAGGAAGTATCAGTTAAGCGAACTTCCCCGAACAAAAATTCCTGTATAGGAACACACTGCACAGTTACCATGGCAGACAGTACTTCCTCTCTGTATTAAGCAGCTGCCGGGTTTTACGCTTTTCTAAAACTTTAACATGCCCGAATATCCTGTAAAGTTTATTGAAAAAATTAATTACTGAAAAAATACAGAAGATTTGCATTTGCATACTGTATTTCCATAGAAAAAAATATTGTTCTCATGGCAAATGTTTTTTAATTGGAATGGTTCATCTTTAACCTGGACAGTTATTGAAGACATTGCGTCCATACTCTACTATGTGAACGATAAATACTATAAATACCTTAATAATAACGTTAAAGAGGTTTTTAAATGTTTATTAAACAATAATTGTTAGACTGACATGGAAATAAGCTATACACATTGTTGGATGTGCTCAGTGAGTATTTTCAATATTCAAACTTCATTATAATTTAAATATTACAGTGGAAACATATGATTAGGATAAGTAAACCACATACAAGAAAACAAAAAGTGACAAAACAAAACCAAAAACATCACTCCTTAAAACGGCATTTCTTATATACAAAATACTGAAGGACCAGCACATCATGCACATTTTTAACTATGTCACCGACATCTTCAACGTTGCTGTAGCTTAACCTCCTTATTAAAACTTATGAACACTTTGCATCACATAGTGGAAATCACACATGATAAACAAAGTCTTTATCCAGTCTTCACGTGTTTCCTTTAAACAGAAGAAAATTGGATTCTTCTTTGTTAGGGGGAAAAAAGTAACTTCTACTGTACACCCAAACATCATTTAAGTGTCTGCAGCTGCTTCTCTGACACAACTTTCCAGGTAAGATTCTGTTATTTAAGCGTAAGTTCACTAGATAATTCACTGATTCTTATTTTAACTAGTAAATCTAATTAAATAAACAAATTTTGTCGACAGAAACATTGGTCGTTTAATCTCATTCATCTTAGCAGGTGATTTATTTGTTTCTTTTTATTTTTTTTTTTATTGTGATTTAACTAGCGTTTTTCTTCTTCTTCTTTTTCTTAATACATAAAGCCTTCATTATTGAGACAGCTAGTCAGTATAAAAAAACACAACTGGTACTGTTAAAGGTTATTTGACAAATTAGTGCTGAATTGAAATTTAATTCTATATATCATACCCCTGTGAACTTCATATCGATATTTTTCAAACTAATTTTCACCCTTTTATCTGAAGCTTTAAAAAAAAAAAAGGTTCAGTATTTTGGTAAATTCTGCAGCTCTGGCATTTTTTTTTCTCTTGACTTAAGATGAACGTGTAATAGACAAAGTCTCCAGACATTTAAACATCGAAAGATACACTTTTCATATATATGAATATGCGGTATGAATCATATCACTTCCAACATGTGACTACATTGGATCAAATGTCCTAGTTTTGATGAGAGTTTCTGACTGCAGCTCTGCTCCACCAGCATATATTTTTCTGCTTTATGATTTAATATTTGCCGATGGCTATGAGTCATTCGAAGCTGAATAAATGCGTGTCGTCATCTCTGCTCACATTGTGCTGCAGACTGACTGGTTTCACCATTTCTAACAGACGTTCTTGGTCATTATCATTCAGCCCTTCATCCTTGTGGAAAAACTGCCTGTAAAAAGATTAAAAATAATTTCAGCTGTTGGATCAAACATTTTATCTGTTTTGGTGACTGAAACAAGCACAACTCACTGCTGCACTTGAGGAACAACATTTTGAGGTTTGTGACTGTTGCCATCTGCTGCTTTGTTGTCCTGTATAGGACTCCTTGAGTTTCTGTTCATACTCCCCTTCTTGAATGCTGGTAGTGATGCCTCTGCAATTGCAGCCTGCAATAAATATAGATCAATAATCAGCCTATAGTCTCAGCAGAAAACCTGCAATAGGTCCATATCTAAAACAATGCACCAGTGTTACAAAGTCTGATCAGAATTCCTAAGATGGCAACAACAACCTGTTTTCCATTGGAGAGGATCTATGATGGAAACTTCAACCAACAGATCCCAGAAGATGCAATTATTTATTTATTTACATCTCAGTCTAATCAGGTATATAACTGTAACCCTAACCAAGCGCCTTGAATTTGAACTCTTAACATGTATGGGTTGTGCTGACCAGTGAGCACGACTTTACCAGGTTAATCTCCTGTGATGAAGAAGCATCAGATGAAAATGTGTTCTTAAACTCACCTGTAAGGTGGCATGTAGAGCAGTACTAAAACCCAGATTGGGGGACACACTTTTTGTCACTGTTGGGCTTCTGCAGAAAAGCAAAGGAAATGTAAACTACTACAATGACTACAACCCAAAAATAGCAATGACATGATTTACAAAGAAAACCCTTGAGGAAAGGACTAAAGCTTTTACCACCATTAAAGCTTTTTTTTATCTTTCTTTTGGGGCACAAAACACAAAATAAGCTTTTTTATGTTTCTTTCTTTTTTTTTTTTTTTTTAAACTTTTATTCAATCAGGAAATAAAAATATTTTTCAAGAGTGCCCCAACCAAGACATCTCAGGTCAGCAACAATACATATAACTAACCACATCAAAGGAAAAATAAAAAAGTAAATACACATAAATATCATTAAAACGCAATAAGACATCAAAAAATTAAGACACCAAAACTTCTGAAAATTGCTTTATTTCATTTAATTAGACCAGCTCCTTAAGATTTGGGTGATTTTTGTCATTTACAGTGTAAATATGTCTCTATTTTTTCGGATCCTTCAACTTTTATTTGAACATTTCTAGTTTCTAAAATCTAAAATTGGATTTTTTTTTTTTCTATTTCTTCCTAAATTTGACAACTTACAACTTATCTACATGTTAACCAATATTTCTCTGCACTTTCAGCCGTATCATTTGCTATTTGTTATATAATAATATTACCTACCAAACAAATGGCTTACGTGTAAAATGAGCTAAAACCTGCAGAAAGCCTGATGTAACTTAGCAGGAAGGGTCTACTGTACCCTGTCATCTTCTGTGATCTCCTCCGCTGGTATTCCTCCTCATCCACAGTCCACACTGCACCTTTCACGTTCTCCACTCGCACAAAGCACTTGTGCAGGCTCAGGTTGTGGCGAACAGCGTTCTGATTCAAAGATAAAATTATGTTACTGAATGCATGCTGCATAAATCAGGCGTGACACTCAGTGGGATCACAGAGTCAGAATTATCTGCGGCTGTTTTACCTTCCAAGTGGCAGCGTTGCGTCTGAAATATGCAAACGTCCTCATGAACCAGTTGTATATCTCATTGAGCGTTAGCTGCATGTCTGATGCTTCCATAATGGCCTGTTGATGGACAGGACAGGATGAAATTAAATGCTGTTCGTGTTTGATCTTCAGGAAGGTGAAGTTTTACCCCCACAACTTTGATGCAATCTCACTTTCATCAGAATTCTTCGGTACTTCAGCAGAATATCCCTTTTCTACAATTCCTTCTGATAATAATTCAACATATTTGATCAGTTTTGTAGTTGTTCAAACCAGTCATTTCTTTACTCTGGATTAAGTTTACAAAAAGAGATAAATAAAGGATATTTGACCCAATGTATGTGTTAAAGTATTTACATTTATTTTCTGTTGTGTAATAATTACTTCCTAGACCATCTAGTTCCCAGCTGCAATAAGCTAATATAACCAGAAAAAAGTTTTTTTTTTATAATAACTACAGATTGTGACGTCATCATAACTTAACTGACCATTTTAAAAAAAAGTAGAGGAATATTGATTCTGTTGAATTAAATGACATTAAATCAAACTTCTTTTATAAAGCACATGAAAAACACAACATTAGATACAAAACAAAGGAAGCAAATTAAGCACATATTAAATATAGGAATAAACAAACCAGAAGAGTTATTGTTATGAAGTTTTGCAGTTGCTATTCTAAAGAAACAGTCTTTGTTTTTAACAAACATTGTGAAGTCCATATGGAGCTTTAAAAACATGAAAAGTCATTTTCAAATCAGCTTCATGTTTAATTAGAAGCAGGATTAAGTGCAGAAACAGGGGTGATGCTTTGTCTTTTTCTGTCGACTTGTTAGGAGCATCTTCGCTGAGCTCTGTATCATTTACACAGAAAAACCACCATCTTATCTGACTTTGCACATACAGGGCTGCAAAAACCATTTTTGTAAAGGATTAATTTTAGTTGGCAACGTTTCTAGAGTGAAAGAAAGCAACTTTGAACCACTGAGTTAAAAGAACAAAAAAAGTATGTTAAGTAAAAAAAGAAAGGACGCTTCATATCACTGATCATACCTGTCGAATCAGTGTGGCGTAGGTGAACGGGGGTCTTATATCAGTGTTCTTGTAAAGCTCATATTCATTTTCTGAAATGAGATAACAGACATATAAAATGGTGAGATGGAAAATCTGCAATCAACCTGCCTTCATGTGCAAATATGTGTCCACATTACCTGAAGACAGAGAAAAGACCAGAGGGTGTTGACGACGTCTTATGGCCCCAGCACACAAGATATGAGTTGCCAAGTCTTTTTCACAGCTTTTAGATGCACAGCTGACTGGGTCCAGAGGTTGGGGGGACATCTTGTCAGAGTCTAGCTGTCTCAGTCCGCTGTTGACTGCTGTTGGACTCAGCTGAAAACAAACGATCCAAGTTAACAAAGAGACAAGAGGACCGAGAAGACTGACAGAAACACAACACAGTGCAACGTTTTTTAACAGAGCGTAACGGAGCGATTGGATTTGCCTCCCCAAAGGTGATTCCTCTAATATCGCAAAAAGAAAGGGGCAAATTATTGTTAATTACAGGGTGAAATTGTTTGGTGAGTGTTGTGATTAAGGTGCATTATTTGGAAGATTAACACATGATTAGCTTCCATATTACCAGAGCATGTCTGCTGTCTGGAAACACAATAGTACCCATCTGGTGGCAACAGCTGGGTACCAAAAGAAAAAAGAATTCGGAGGGGATGGAGAGCACCATTAAGGAAGAGTTTCAATCAGAACTAATGAAAAAGTTACAGCAAGAATGTGCCAAAGCCTGAAACAAAAAAAAAAGAGTAAATTCATATAGATTTAGTTTTTGTAGGCTAAAGAAAACGTGACCTTCGTCTCATGCAAGGCTGCTTCTAAGCCTTGTGTTTTTGTTTGTGAGAAAGTACCGCCATGCTTTTGCAGCTCATTCAACTGTAAGATTTCTCCTGTTCAATCACAAAGTAACAGTATCTTCATCATGGTGTGGAAGATGAGGTTTCGGCCAGACATGCATTTTGTTCACCACTCACTCTGAGTTGTCCTTACGCTGTAACCTTTACGGTTAATTTACTTTCGTATCAACGCACACTGTCTACCTGTGGGCTTTGAGGGTCAGCGGCTGGATCAGACTGCAGCGATTCAGCTTCTAAGGAAGGTAGATGCAGGTGAGCCATCATTGCTTGCAGGCGATCCCGCTCCTTGCACAGCTGTTAGAGGAGATAAACGGGTGGAAGGGAAATCTCTGGGATTGGTGTCACATGGAAAAGTCTAAACACAGATTACTGAAATGGAAAAGCTGTGAACTGAACAAACACCAGCACAAAGTAGCGGCGTTGGAAGGGAATTATATCATTACATACAATTAAAGTATGTGTCATTTGGTTTAAAATTGAGGCAAAGTAATTCAAATTTTAGGCTTATATCTGTGTAAATCAATCTCATGGTTACAAATTTGGTTACCTTTCCCATATTTTTGGATGATGTTTTGTTGAATCCTCCACAATGAAACCAGGCAAAAAGATCATATTCTGTTGAATCAACTTCAGGCTTCCTTTTTTTAAAGCCTGGACATAAAATGTTTGCATAACTTCTAAGATATTTGTGCTCGTGGCTACCTGAAGCTCAAGCTGCTGGACAACCTGCGTCTGGACTCTGCATTGGGCTGTGGTTCTGTCATCCAGAGTGTGTTCACTGCTCATGTGCCTGAAACATATGCAGGGTGTTAAATCAAAGTCTTTCAGCTCTTTCAACCAAAAGGAAAAAGAGGCTGCAGATATGTGTTGCTTTCTTCCTTGCAAATAGCAACAACTGCATTGTGGACATTAAACATGCGGGGAATCATCAAAAACAAATCATCAAACCAGTTAGTGTTACAGTTATCCAGTTAAAACAGCGATTTGCTTTAGTATTGGACAGTGCATGTAGAAGATGCATGTCCCAAAAGATTAGTGTCTTATATTTGGGTGAGAAATAAAAAATAAGCAACATGTCAAAGAAGTTTGAGTGCTGTAGTATCTTTTATGGCCAAGGTTGGTGAGTTTATGCTCATTTGATCTTCCTCCGCAAACATTTTCCAAAAAAATCAAAAACTGTGTTTTTCTTTTGGCATCTCCATAAATCTCTGAGAGTTATAAATAATTTATCCCCACAAAGAAGACCCATACACGAAGAAAGAAAATCTTCATCTATCTGTACTTTTTAACCTAATGGGAAACATTATTATTAGAAACAATGTACGGAATCTGTGGCCTAGAAAAAAAAAACTCACAGCAAAAACCAAACAGTACTATTATTATTAGTACTAATATTATTATGATTATTGTGATTATTGTGATTATTATTATTATTATTATTATTATTATTATTATTATTATTATTATTATTATTATTATTATTATTATTATTATTATTATCATTATGTGGCTCAGCCAGTTCTTTGAATCAGTTGTTTGTGCATTCTCTTCTTTTCTTATTGTTTATTTAATTTATGATTGCGGTGTTGTTTTGTTTTGTTTTTTATTTTACTATTTATTTATTCATGTTTTTATCTGCATGCTACTTTTCCTTTCTTGCTGAAATTTTAGCATTCATCACACTGCATAAAAAAATATGTTTTTTCCGTCATTCTTTTTCACAGAAAAAAAAAAAAAAAATCATGCCTCCCTGTTTCAAAAGCACATATCTTTCTTTTCATTGCTGTCATAAAGAATGAAAAAATATATTCATAATGTCTCTTTCATTGTCTTTTGCATATATTTATTGAAAAAAAAATAACACACACAAACAAAAATGTATTCAGTTTTTGTTTGTAACTTTTTACTGGTGAAGATCAGGAGTGCAGTCTACCTAGAAATTCAAAGTAAGCAACGCGACTCGATCGTCCTGCTCTGTCCCTCTTTGCATCTTTTACTTGGTCTGCATACCGATTAGTCTCGCAGACGAACAGAGCGATGATCTCTTTGATGAAGAATAGCTCAAACAGTTCCCCTTCAGACACATCATTGTCTTCTAAATGTGGCTCTACAAGTTTACGAACAGTGAACTGCGTTACTGTATTTTGGCGCATGAATGTGCCAGCAGTGTGTTGAAGGTTAATTTGGGGAGTCATCCCAAAGGGGTCAATAAAGTCCAGCCTATGTGTAAGTCTAAGTGTATCATTATTATAATTATTTTTGTCTGGACAACTTTGTGCATCTGCAATATACTTAAGGTATCCTTTGGCCTTGATGCCTACAGAAATATTCAATTCCAACATTAAATGTTCCAACATCTCTTTTATTGTTTGCTTTGATCAAAACAAGTCATTTTCATTACATTTATCTGATACCTCTGAGACCGTTTGTGAGGGCACAAATTTAGCCAGCATTGTGGCCTGCCAGCGTATCCAATACTCATGAGAATGAAACCGTTCTTGTATCCCATCATAATATTTAAAACTATCAGCTTAAAAATGACAAACTACCTAAGTAAGAGTATTTTGGAAAATCTGGAGCCTTACATGGGAATGACATGATTGTAGTTTGGACAATAATAAAATACTGGAGACAAATGTCAAAAGTCAACATTATAATGGTCCTTAACTCACTATGATGGACAACGTTGAGAAGGACAAACTGTCAGTCTTTTAACCAAAGCATTATAGAAAAAAAAATAGCTTTGAAAGAACAACACATGAAAGACACCCCAAAAAAATCTCTTTGAACCTTGAAACTTCCCAGAATATCAGTGTTGTGACATAACTTACTCGATACTATGTACTTGTCATGGGGCTGAAGGGATTATTGTGGTTTTTATTGCATGTTTTTATTCTTTGTATACACTCTTTTTTCATTCAGTTTCCACCTGAGCCAAAGCAGAGAAGATGTTTTCAGAAGTTTTGTCCGTCTGTCTGTCTGCTAGCAACTAATTCAAAAAGTTATGGACAGATTGAGATCAAATTTTCAGGAAATACCATCAAAGGAATAAGGAACAACTGATTTGGTTTTGAGGGCGATCCAGATGGTCATCTGGCAGACCAGAGAGCTTGACATCAGACGCTACAGTGTAGAGTCTACACAAGTCTGCTAGTTACCCATTGCTGAGTGAGGTGTGTTGCAGCAGGGAAACACCTGACACTTGTAGGAGCGCAGCTCTCAAGGACCAGAGTTTCCCACCGCTGGTCTAAAGGTTTTCTTACTATTGGGAGTTAGCAATACTTTTTCCATCACAACAGAACGATAATGTTGAGAATCGTTACCAGAAAAATGGCAAGATTACATCATAGCAATGTTAAAAAAACACTAACAGCTAACGTGATGTTCCCTTTTCTTGCTCCAAATGGATGTTTCAAACCATACAGTAGTTTTCATTACATTTCCTGTTAATCTCACTCAAAATGACTTTTTTTTTACCGTCTGCTCCACTTGATATACTGACCATGCTTTTATTTTATTCATTTGGATTTGCAAACTACTTCATTGTGCAGAGGACACACTGCATTTTAAGGAGATGACACAATAAACACAAGACAGGGAGGTTGCAAAAACACTGTTTTTGACATTTGACCTTTTCAGAAAAGCTGATATTTAACACACAGATGAAATGTGTGAAGATGGCGTCAAAACCTACTTGATAAACTGGGTGAAGCTTTCACAGACCGAATCACAACCAGGCCAGTTACACACTCCATGGCCAAAAAGAGTGTGTGTCGCAACTTGACGACCTTTTCCAGTGCTAAGAGAGGGAGAAGAGGAGGAGAGAGAGGAAGGAGTATTATGATTAAAAACCGCAGCAGACAGATCAACACATCAGCAATGAAACAGACACGAGAAAGCTTTGTTTTCTCTTCAGGCAGCGTGAAATGACAGAGAGGTGCAAGAGAGCGCCGAAAAATAAACGGGGAACTATTTACTTTTGATTTGGGACATGTACCGTAGTCATGTAAACTTTTCTGTAGCTGAACCACCTCGGTTGGTGGAACACAAAGCAAACAACACAAAATACAGCATCCCAAGGGGAATTAATAGTGAAGTCTCAAAGCAAACATCTCTCCACCTGCACCTTGAGAGAGGAATGTCAGCAGATGACGAGTCTTTGATGTGTTTAAAACGAAAAAGGCACATCTGAGGATTGTGCTGTATTTACAGCACAAAGAGACAGCTCTCACCATTCTGCCCTATGAGGAGACGCTAAGAGCTGATCGCAGCTCAGTCTTCTGGTGGCTTCTGTTGACATTTTCTGAGCAGAAGAGTTTGTTTCGGTTTTATCTTCACTTGTTCCAAATGTGAGCTCTTTCCAGATCTGCTGCATCTCTGCAGGACTGAGACATGCTAGAAGGGTGAAATGAAAATACAAGCTGACGTTACTTCAGAAGGGTAGAAGACGTGTAAAATGTTAAATGGAAAGATGAGGGGACCTTGTGGGAGTGTAGGAGAGGACAACGCTGACTTCTGTGCCTGGAGCAGTTGCTGGTGCTGCTGGTGGAGTTGGAGGAGCTGCTGGAACACCAGCTGCTGTGCAGGAAGCTGCAAGACAAAGTTAAAATAATGCATTTACAGAAAAGCAGAAAACTGTATTGATTCTTCACCTCTTAGGAGAGCAATAAGTGGTTTTATGATTGCTAGATGCTTTCGGCTTGATCCTGGTTTTAAATTAACTGTTAACCACGTCTGCAAACAGGACCGTTTTTTTAAGGGCTGATTATTTCCTCTCTGGACATTTTTGTAAAATATTCTCAACTATTCTAATTCAAAGAGACCAAGCACTCAAACCAGACTATTTCCCAAAAGTGGTTTATAAAAGGCAATGGTGTTCTTATTTTGTCATTTTTGTGTGATTTGGGGAGAACATGGATGTGTTCCATAGGCTTCTTATGAACATGGAAAAAAAAAAACAAGCAAATAAAAAATAAAAACATTTACCTTGACTTTCTTGCTGGAGTGTTGCTGAAGTAGCTGCATCTGTTGCTGTTGCTTTTTGAAGAGCTCTTTCAGATGTTGCTATTGAAATATTTCAATGAATAAATATGTCAGTATTATGATTTCAATATTTAAAATTTCATTTAATTCAGTATTCCATAACATCAGTTAATATCATGAATTTATATGTAGATATATGTATATAATAATTCTATATATATATACATATATATATATATATATATATATATATATATATATATATATATATATATATATATATATATATATATATATATTGAATTAATAAATAATTGAGTAAAAGTTTAAGTAAAGGAAATATACTTTTCTAAATTAATACTCCTTTGAACAAAAGTGGAACTTTTTTAAGTTCATAAAAGTATACTTAAAGTATATTTAAATAAACTACAATGTAGTCTAGAGGTATATAACTAGTATAATGCTGTATATAAATTATTGTATGTTTTTATATAGTTGAAAGTGTATTTTTGTAAACTTAAAATGACTTTACAAAGAATGTACAAATCTCAAATAGAAATACAACTACAGCACCATCAGTTAAAGGTGGGTTGAGGTACATGTGACTCGGATCAATTAGGAGTGCTTCTTGGATTCAGAGTTTCTGACAGCTTTTCCATCCACTGCGTCCACACAGGCAGTACATTTCTGATGCATTAAAAACTGGATGTCTTGAAAGCGTGCTGCACATCTCCATTACTGCACAGAAAAGTACTTCTTGCAAAAATAAACAGGAGTACAATACAAAGATTCTGTTCTGCCATGAGATATATTCTTGTGAGTTTAATGAGGACTGAGAATATTATTGAGATAACTAATGGACTGCAGCGTGAAATGCAAGTGTTCAAACAAAAAATGATCAGGGAATGATAAGATGTCTAAAAGAAGTTTGACCTGCTCTCTCGACGGAGATTTTTAAAGTGATTTTTATACATACAACTGAACTGACTCTATCAAACAGAAAACTCCTTTAACTTTGCTAAACCCATTTTCTGAAATAGATGTTTGGTCTATTAGCTAAAACAAAAGCAATGATCAAGCAAATAAAGAATGATATTACCTTACCAAATTTAATGTTTTTATTTATTGTTTAAGTAGAAATATGTGAAGTTTTCCCAAATCATTCCAAGTTATAACAACACCTCAGGGTTTCCTGCTAAAAGGAATCTGAAATACAACTTAATGACTGAACTTTAAAATTGTTGTTCAGTATAAGTTAGTGAATTCTTTATCTTAGCAGATGACTTTTTCTAAGCAACATACCAAAGAATTTGTTTACTTTGACTGCGGTTTACATCTCAGATGTTCTCACTTCACATAGTTTTTTGTCCATTCAGAGATACCATAGTAAAAATGGCAGCTGCCATGAATGTGAACCCATGGAAAATATATAAATTGCTCATTCTAAATTAATAAAACATGACAGTTATTTTAGTAAAAAATACCAATAAAAACACACTTTTCTAGTTATATATTACTCTTTTCTTACTGACATTTGTTTGTGTTACACAATGCACCTCCAAACAAGAATGTTAATGCTAAAGCTAACTTTTAAAATTTCTAGCCAAATTATCAGACCTTTTCCAAGTCATAAATCTTTGCTTCCTAGTTTATTTATATTTGCTTGTTTTAGCTGGTATCACCGGTTTTATAATTTATCTGAGCTTATATTTTAGCCTACCTAAATTACTACAGACGCTGTGGCAAAAGACTATTAACTCTTCTAATTATTCTCTTTATCAGGCTGCAGACCTGCAGTGGATTCTCCGATCTGCAGATCTAAAATGTTCATGGAGAAAATACAGAGCCCATAACTACTTTCAGTAGTCTGGATGGTCTGCTAATAGACCAACAGCAGATAAATTTTTATAAATAGGACATTTTTTAAATAAAAATGCAGTGACCTGGAGTGTAGTGTAGTTTGTAGTTTGGAAGTAATGGATTACATGTTGTTAGAAAGATGTATTGTGAAAGTTAAAGATAGTTTTGATGGCTAGTTTTGAAGTTTTTTATTATTATTATTTTGTAATAAATACACCTGCAACAATAAAAAAAAGCTTAAAATCAAAATTTGTATAATTTCTGTTTTTGTGAAAATAATTAAATTTTACCAAATATAAATATTTATCTTCAAATTTTTAAACAACTTTTCAAATAAAACAGAATTCCCTCCAAATTTGACTTTGGTTATTTAATTTATTACATTGCAAATTTTGTATTATATTTTATTCAGTTTCTTTTCATCCATCATAAATTTATATTCAAAAAATGAATGAGATATGAGATTGATCTGTTTGTTACTGTAATACATGTTAGTATTAGTAAGGTTAGAGGTATAGAAATACCTGCTGAAGCAGAAAAGCTTGCTGCTTCTGGTGAATCACAGCTTGTAGCTGGTTGGGAGACAGAAGCTGCTGCGTCTGCTGAGGAGTCATCATGGCCATAAAGACCTGAAAGATGAAGAAGCAACCAATTAAAAAAGACGACAGATTTTAGAATGAAGTCAAGAGTGTCAGGTGATAAACAGTAATAGCCATCGAGTCAAAGTACTTCCAATTTCACAATAGTGTTGTCAACCTTTTGTGAACATCATCATGCCAGATTGTGTCATTGACCCTAAATGAGATGGGAGACAGGCGAACCTAATTAGCGACACAATTTCATGCTTGTTGTGGCTCCTAATAGAAGTGTATGGGTATTAATAAAGGCAAACGCTCACAGAATATTAACCGATCTGCACTCTATAGTGATTGATTGACAAATACTGAGTGACTGACATCCTTTGTAAAAATTGTAGCAGCTATTTTCATGACAGCGACAAGAAACAGAAAAAGCTGCTTTTATATTTCTAAGAAACAATAAAGAGACACAACAAAAGTGCTAAATCACTTTACTATTACTGTCTATATTTCATATTGAAGCCTTGTGTGACTTTGGAGTAATATCTTAGCGGCTTGCCAGATGTAATGAAAAAGACACTTTTTTATATCAGCCTGTTGAGTTAATGTCTCCTGTTCTTTAAACAGATTAATGCAGTGACCAGAAAGTTATAAGAGTTTTAGAAATCAATTAAATGTGTAACTGTTCTGCATCGTGTATAGGAAGGTTTTTATCTGGTCTTATTTAGTCAGAAAACTTTGATTATCTCATTGATGGAAATTGAATGAACAATTGGAAAATGTTATTAAATCCAGTATAAACCTTTTTCACCTTCTTAGATGTTAAAGGTGTCTTAATTTGACAAGTTTTCGTGATAGCTACAGTTATCTTTAAATGTTTTCTTCTTCTGATAATATAATGACATAAATTTATTCAACACAAATATATTCAATTGCAGTTACCAGCAGAACATCACCTATACTTGGAATTTTATGTATATTGTCAACTCTCTGCTTGAAAATATAATTGAATACATAAATGATTTTGTCTTATATTATAGGTTAATATTTTTGGGGTTTATTATAGATTATTATAGATTTAAAAAAGAAGAAAATTTCTGGGTTTGTGAGAACAGATTATATGTCTGTACCAGATGTTTTCTGCAGAATCATTATTCTTGCCAAATTAGTAGGTTTCCGTTAAAGATTTATTAATTTAATGATGCAGTTAGAAGAAAAGACATCAAGAAGAAATTTTATTTCTATTAATGAAATAAAATAAAGTGATTTTCATGATATAGAGTTCGCTTTGTTAAATTTTTTTTTAAAGTTTTTGAGAAGCATGTCATATTCTGGCCAGCAGCAACAGTAACAAAAACTATTGCTGATAATAACCAGAAATCATCGTATTAGTACGTAGTCAGCTAAATGTAGGGAGAAGAATAGAACAAAGCTGACAAGATGAGAGAACAGACTGATGGGAACATTGCTGGCCATGCGTTCATTATTGAGGCTGTTTCATTGATCCAGCAGATTAAGCATACCAGGGAAGGAAATGCAAAAGACAACCATAAAATTGTGTTGGGCCATGCTTATTTGCTTTTCACTTGCATCTGTTTGACCTAGGTCTGTGTGCAATTATTCCTCTCTGGCTCAGACTTGCAAACTAATAATGAAGGACAAACAACAGTTCTGCGTGTCAACTCCCAACTCAGGTCAGATCTCATATGAAATCTGCTACTGTCAACAGAGCTGCAGGCTCCTGGTTTGGTGTCCTGTCAGGGGGTATCTAATATCTAATATGGAGCTTTAGGGAATATGTGCCTGTTTGCTTAATAATTCTCTGTTAGCTGCTAATAAAAAAGAGGAGAAGGAAGAGTTGAAGGGAAAAAATGGAGAACAAAAGGCACAATTAAAAATTGTAGTCTAAACGTACCTGTTTGTGGAAGAGACTCTGCCAGTTTTCACCACTCACTCCACTGCAGGAGTCCCCATTAGCTGCTCCTTCTGCTCCGCTGTCAGTGTGACTGAGGAGGCTGCTGGCTGGGGTTTGACGGGCTGTCGTTGGACTGTGAGGAGACTCAGGCATCTCAGCTCAGCTGCTGAAAGACAACAGCCACGGCAAGTATAACGTTTCGTAAAGTTTTGGTTCTGCTGAAAAGCTTAAAATTACATTTAAAGAACCAAAGCTTTTGCAGACTGTCAGAACATCTTTTATTCTTTTGAAAAAGAAATAGAACTTGGGGAGGAAGAAAAAAAAAAAAGAAGTGAATTTTTTCAGCACATTTAACATGTTTAACTCAAAATAACATGATCAGATTTAAATTGAATTATAATTGCAAAGTATGAAGAATTATCTTAAATACACTGAAATTTTCTAACAAAAAAAAAAAAAGTTATTAATAGCTAAAGTCAATATTATTTTAGAACATGAAAAAACATTATTTTGCAAAATGAAGACATTAAACTGCAAGTTATGTTTTTAGGTGACCATGCAGAAAGTAAAACTTTCACGTTTTCCTAATAGAACACTCTCTCTTGTGTTTCTGTCATAAATAAATTCAGCTTACATACCGTAAATGCAGATAGTTGAATTCAGAGCAGGCAGATAGATGGTGTCTCCAAGTCAAGCAGAGTTACACTGAGGGAGGAAGATAACTGATGGAGTTGTGTGTCTACCTGAGGGGGAGGAGTCATTCACATGATAAATATGACAGTCAAGATAGCACTTGATTCTTGAGACATTAAAAGTAGAAATTACTGTGACTGAATTAGCAAGAAGCACTGTTAACTTTTTATTTTAGACTCAGTGTTTTACAAACCCTCCTTTACACCAAGAGCATCTCCACATTTAGACACATTCTTTGCATTATTCACATCGTCATTACAAGGTAAAGAAATAAAAAGGCACATTGCATCATTAAGCTGTTTACAATATATCTTTTTCCGTTATATGCTTTACATAGGCCAAAATCACAGTAAGATTCATAGCATGTAAGAATTAACAACCCAACAGGGATAATTTATGATAGCAGATGAGAAAAACAAGCATTTGTCTGTAGCAAGGACAAGTATAGGTGTCTGTGACTTTATTTAGATATGGAGCTTTTGGAAGTTTTGAACGACAAAAAGAGCCCTGTTACTACACACTTGTCAAACTGTTATCAAAGACTTGTTTACAGTTGTTACCTGCACTTTTACTTGAATCGCATGTCAGTGTATCTATTAAAAACAAAAGTGTTTTAATTTAAGCTGCAGATAAATGCCGTGTGCCCTAGAGTGTCGATGTTCAACACTCACCGACAAACAACACCTAAATAGCTCTGTTTCCAGGGCCTCAGATATCGGAAACTTTGTACAAGATATTTATGCATAATCAACTTTTCTTTGTGATTGTTGTTTGATTTGTTGTTTGATACAAAAGATGTTTCATCTTTTGTATTTGTTGGCATTCTTTCCTTTACAATATAGCATCTTTATCACACACATCCTCTTCTTATCTTGTGTCAGTAAAGACAAACAAGATTACAATGATTATAATCATGAGATAAAGTACATAATAAAGATGAATTTATATCCATTATGTAGATGTGAATTAGTGTCTTATATTTAAATACATAAAGGAGGAAAAATAGATATTTGTGTTATAATAATGTGATGAAGAACATCAGATCTGAGAGAAATAAAATAATAAAAAACTATTTTATGCTTATCGGTGACACTCCAGAGCATTTCAAGGGTTGGATTAAAATCCGATCTTGTAAGCCAGAGGATGAATGATATCACAGATGGGTGGGCACACACACCAATAGCAAGGAGTCACGACAGGCTTCACTGATGCCATCAGGATTCTGCTGTCATACGACTCTGTTAGGTCTTTCAGCATTGGTGGGTAATTAATTTCCCACCAGGGGTGTCTCCATATAAAGTGTTGACTGTTGCACCTTCTCCCATGTCCAACTTTGTGATACAAGTCTGTCCACTGCTCTGGAAAACAGTAATGTGTTGTCCATTTGTCAGACTGCA
Source organism: Telmatherina bonti (assembly GCF_933228915.1). Classification (NCBI taxonomy): domain Eukaryota; kingdom Metazoa; phylum Chordata; class Actinopteri; order Atheriniformes; family Telmatherinidae; genus Telmatherina; species Telmatherina bonti. The sequence goes on along the minus strand of NC_136620.1, from coordinate 23,225,004 downwards.
GTAGACCCAAATTGATGTTCCAAAGCTGATAGTGTGGTTGGATGCAGCTCATTGAACTCGGCTTCCTTCTCGGATCCTGAAGAGGGCATTGTGCCTCCACCCAAGACAGAGATCTTTTCCCAGAAAAGATCTGCACTCTCTCCCTCCTCCCTCTGCTATTCCTGTACCGCCTAAAGTTTCCATGCTGGAAATCTCTCAGGTGAGCTCGATGGACACCCCAGTAATGGCCGCGACCGTCCTCACACCTGCTCACTTTCACAAAGCAGTCGTTCACAGACAAGTTGTGGCGGACACTGTTCCTCCAGCCAGGACCGCGACTCCGGAGGTGAGGAAATTGCTCCTCCATAGCTTTGTAGATGGAGCCCAGGTTGAGTTTCTGTGATGGGGAGGAGAGGATGACTTTGGCAATCAGGGCAATGTAAGAGAGTGACAGCTTTGAAGAATTCTGTGCTTCTTTAGGGGCAAAGCTCATCTTTTTATCTGTTGTATGGACTGAGCCAGTGAGAATGCTCTCATCATCTACCTTTGTTGCAATTGTTTTTACCGTGTTGCACTCTTCTGTCTTAGATGCAGCTGCAAAGTCAAATCCTGGCTTTTTTCCTTTAATATATGATGTTTCCATTAGTGGCTGTCTTCTTTCCTCCATTGTTTATGTCCACAGTAACTTCCAGGTTTCAGTACTTCAATAAAAGTATCCTATCTGTGTCCCACATCTTCCAACAGCCAAATCAAAACTACCATCCTCCCTGTCATACTTTTATAATACTCTCCTCCCAACAAGGGAAGGGCTCACCATTCTTCAGTTAAGATATAATATTCTTGCTCAGTGTTAAAGTATGTATTTTATTTACTTACTCTGATAAAGGCTGAACCACTTTGGGCTGGATTCTGACTCTTTGTCACAGCTGCATGATGAACGCAGGAAATACACCGCAAACAGTAAAATTGTGGTATGAGGTGATAAAACTTGGTATGGGATCAGCAAACGAAAGATTGTATTCATTGTGGCTAACTAACAGGCTCTCATGATCAGATATGGTCAAAATATGCCTAAACAACATGGAATGGCCATTTCTCCCATTTTAAAGCCCATGTGACACATTACAAGTAAAATGCTATGAAACACAAGCGGCTGCTGTGAATACTCCCATGCTAATGGTGTATCTCTTGGGGAGCCATAAGGGGAGGCTGTGCAAAGTAGATGCCCACAAATGTTTCAGAACTGTGGTACTTTTTTGCTAAAACAAAAACTATCTTTCGATCTGCAGTTCAGATTACTTTAGATACCACAAATATTCCTTCTGAAAGAAGCAAGTGGTCCGTATATTTCTCTCTGAGCTTGGCCTACTGTACATAGTTTATGTCCCTTCTGGCCTATTTATAGCGTTGGCCCCTGCAACAATGTCATCTGTAACTCGACTCCATCTGTAAAGTCAGAGCATGTTGAATGTCAGTTGCCAGAGGCAGAAGGACTGCAGTTTCCCGCTGACTCTCACAGACACTTCCATGGAGTTTGCGGGACAGCCAAGACTTTCTGAGGCCTGTAACCTCCTAGCCGTCCCAGGCCTCACCTGCTTGGATGTGGATGAAGATGAGGGTGATGTGGTCATCGGCATCAGACCTAAATCCTCTCCTCTCCCACGGAGAAAGAGCTCTGTATCGGACGAAGACTCCGAGCCAGAGCCACCCCCCTATGGCTCCAGGAGAGTGTCCTTTGCAGATGCCAAAGGCCTGAATCTGGTGCAAGTAAAGGAGTTTGACACATGGGATGTACCCAAACTTCCAGGTTATGACACTCCGGATGGTGAAGGCAGAGATGCGGAGGAATACCACCTCTCAACTTGTACATTTTTTCGTCCACTGTCATCTGAAGAACTTTTTGCCAATGTTATGGAGCAGAAAGTAGAACTGGAAACAATTGAATTACTTCCTGGGACCACCATAGTAAAAGGTATAATCCGTGTCCTCAACATCTCTTACAGTAAGGCAGTATTCATCAGAACCACTTTGGATGGATGGTCCACCCACTTTGACCTCTTGGCAGAGTATGTCCCTGGTTCTAATGATGGTGTAATGGACTGCTTTTCATTTAAGCTCACCTTAGTGCCTCCCTTTGGGCAGCAAGGAGCCAGAGTTGACTTTTGCCTGCGGTATGAAACTCCTGTGGGGACATTCTGGTCTAACAATAACAACAGAAACTACGTGCTCTTCTGTCACCACAGGATGAAAGAGGAGAAAGCAAAACTGCTGAAGGAAAATGTGAATAAGAAAAGCTGCCTAAAAACAATCAAGTAAGAAAAAAAATTCTTGAAGATCATTTCTAACAAATATCACAATACATTTGTTGTATTTATTGTGGAAGAGTAGAGATTGACTGACATCTACACTTGGTTTAAACTAAGTTCCTGGAAAAGTTAGAATTAGCTTTCAAATGCAATAAGAAACATAATCTGCTACATTATTCATATTTAATCCAAACAAACACAAATCCAAATGGTTTTCACTGTCTTCAATGACTTCTAATTAAAATTAGGAGATATAAACAAAATTGGAAACTGATGATGGTGTCCATTTATTTTCAACATAAGATTTTCAGATGCTTAACTGTTTGCGGTCATTGTGCTCTAACTCACAGTTTCAAAATGCAATGTCATCATTTCTAAAGACAGAGAAGAGATTTTCATATTTGTATTGAAATTATTTCTGTAGACTAGTGTTGATTAAAGATTTAGGCCAAATTGAAAAATGATGGAGGCTGCACGGTGGGGCAGTGGTTAGCACTGTGGCCTACAGCAAGAAGGTCGCTGGTTCAATCCTTGGCTGGTTTGGTCAGTGGCCTTTCTGTGTGGAGTTTGCATGTTCTCCCCGTGTATGCGTGGGTTCTCTCCGGGTACTCCGGCTTCCTCCCACCATCCAAAGACATGCATGATAGGTTAATTGGTCACTCTAAATTGCCCCTAGGAGTGAGTGTGAGCGTGGTTGTTCGTCTCTCTGTGTGTGGCCCTGCGATGGACTGGCGAGCTGTCCAGGGTGTACCCTGCCTGTCGCCCAAAGCCGGCTGGGATAGGCTCCAGCTTCCCCGCGACCCTGAATTGGAATAAGCGGTTCGGAAAATGAATGAATGAATGAATGAAAAATGATGGATTCAAGGGTTTTTTTTGTTTTCTTTTTCTTTCGGCATTTTAGAAAGATTTCTTCACTTATCTGGAAATGTAGCTTGTGAATAACATGATAATATTAGCCATTGAACTTACCAGTTCTCTCAGATTGTTACTGTTTTTATATTTGGGTAATGAGTTGTTTCCATTAGCTTTTGTCTAACTTAGAATTGGTCAACCTATGACTGATTTGCAAACATTTCTGTTAATGGTAAATAATAGATGGAACCAGATAAGTTGGTTTTTTTGTCCACTAAATATATTACAGCTCTATCTTCACATTGTTTTGTTACTTGGCTTCTTGATTGATTTTACTTGGATTAGAAGACAGACACTAAACTTAAGTTGGACTGCTCTGAATTTGATCATTTCACAGTCAGAACCTCTCTGCCGTGGAAAACGACTCATCTAAACAAGAATCATCACAGGAAAATATTTTAGCAGGTGAATCTTTGTTTGGAACAAGTGTAAAATAAAGATTTCCTCACTGAAATTCAGACAACTTTGACAAAATAAAGTGTCTAAGTGTTTCTTTCTTCTAGGTGAGTCTAATAATGAAGCTGAAGCAAATAAAATGAAAGCTGAGAGTCCATCAAGAACTTTAGAGGAAAAGAAAAAGGACTTAATGGTGAGTTACACTTAGCAAAGCCCTAAACTTGTGACTGCATCACAACTGTACTTGCAGGTAATCTGACAACTTAACCAACACAATGTAACAATGCTAATAACAAAACTATTTTATTCTCAGTCACTAAAAATGTTCAATGTAATGTCTTACCAGCCATCTGCTTGGAGCAGAAAACTTGCCATGACACGTGCTGCACTTTTCCCAAGCATGTCACATGACTGGAGCTTAAATACCAGCCGAGTAATATAATGCACTGTGCGTCTGAGGGACACTTTGTGCTTGCTGTTTGCACAGCCCCAGTGTGTCCTGTTTTGTCATGCTTGCTAACATGCAAGCAGTCAAAATGTTATGTAGCATGAGGAAGCTATTGTGTGACATGCACACCCTTGTCTCAATTCAATACAGCTATTATGCACACAAGCTGGAATTAATCTTTGTCTATTAATGGACAGATGGAGAACAAAGAGAACAGCAGTCGAAGGAGGCGCAGGAAGGCTGCACGGTTGGCCAGAGTGAGGGACTACTTTGCTCAAAGAAATGGAGGAGCAAATGACTCTGACAGAGATGAATCACATCCAGAAATAAAACAGACAACTCAAGAAGGAATCCCAGAGGAGAAACATGCAGATGTGCACTCATATTCTACAGGGAACAGTGAATCAGAAAGTACTCAGTTTGCTTTTGAAGCCATAGAAACAAGCAGCGAACTCCCTTGTAATGTAGTGCATGGTCACACAACTAGCAAAGACGTGGAGAAATCTGACCCGGCCGTGTTAGCACGAGTTGAGAGTGCAACAGATATCCCTGACAACCCGCTGCAATCAGCTGATAAGTCTGCACCTGCAAAACCGCTAAATATCAGTGAGTTTGTGCGAGAATCTGAGGAAAGCAGTTTGAATCAAGATGTGTGCGTTCGCAACATTGAAGCAGTGAGTTGTGAAAGCCTCAATAGTCTAGCTGGTAATTTCACATTTGGGACAGTGGTGGCTCCTTTGTACCATCAGGTGTTTAGCAGGGCAGGAAATGAAAGACAGAAAGCAGGTGGTGAGGAGAATCCAGTGGATAGTGGAAACCTCAATATTTCTTTTGGACAAGGACAGACTGGCAACATTATTCTAACCGAATTTAACAAGAATAGCAAGAAAGTTCAGGAAAATATGATTGATCATCGGGACTCAAACCATCCAGAAATCACCCTGAACAGTGTAGACACTGTCCAAAATCCAACTGAGATTGAAGTGGAAGCAGACCAGAATTATGCAAATAACGTTGAAGCTCCAAACCCTCTTTTAGGAGACACTTTACAATGTCCTAATGTGTTAAATCACTTATGTGACACTGATTTGTTGGCTTCAATGATTCAGGGAGAAACAGAGCATGACAATCTGACCCAAGACCTCCATAGACAAGCAGCTGAACCACAGCAATGTCAACCAGCAGAGCAGACATGTGCAGAAACTCTAGATCATGTAGACGAAACACCTGAACAGAGTGAAACATTAACCCTTCTCAGACCTGTCCAGAGTGTGTTGGAGAACAGTTTTGAAGAAACAGAACAAGAAGCTAACAGCACTGCAGGGAACAACTGCGAGCATACAGAGGTGAGCCGTGACACACGTTTAACTGAGACTACATCACAATATAACTTATCTTTTGGGGAGAGTAAACTAGAAACCCTGGAGGATTTTAATTCCAACCACATTAATAACACAATTACAGAAACTAGTGTGTGTAGCCTTGGTTGTTGTGAACCAGAGAAAAATGATCTCATAACACTTGAGATATCTTTAGAAAATCAGAAAGAAACTAATTGCAATGAAAAGGGGAATGGAGGAAGGTTTGTTTCAAATAAAAATGAAACTGAAAATAAATCTATTTTAGAAGGAGATGAACTCGTAAAAAATTATATGGAGGGTAATGATCACAGTCAATCAGACATGTTTGTGCAGCTCAAAGTTCCAGACACATTAGAAAAGATAGAGCATTATGATATGGAACCTGCTGTACCCAAACAGACATTGACAGACACGAATGTGCTGAAAAACTGGGAAATGATGGTAGAAGAGGAGGAAAATGCCATTATAATGAACGATGAGGAAGGTGAGCTTGTTAATGGAAACAATAAAGAAGCTGAAGCACCGGAGAAGGATGATCCAGAAAGAAAAACAGAAGAATTTGAGGAGGAGACAACAGCTGCAGCAATACAGGAGGAGAGCGAGGACAACACTGTCGACTTAGAAGAGAAAAAGTGGATAAGAGAGGAAGAAATTGTGGCAACAGAGGCTATAAAAGATGCAGAATCAGATTATGTTGAAGTCAGAGAAACAGGAAAGATATTTGGTGCAGAAAAAACAGCTGAAGATGAGAAAAAAGAGGAACTAAAGGAGACAGAACTGCTGAAAGAGAAACACTTTGCAGATATACAGCAGGTCAACATTGAAAAGACAAGGGTCCTAGAAGAAGAGACGGTAGAAGTGGAGGAAAAGATGGAAATGATTTATGAAGGTGAAGCAGGTGTTGAACAGGAGCATCACAAAAAGCCAGAAGAGGAAAACAAAGAGGGACAGATTTCAGATCCCAGAGAAGAAAACACAGTTATTGCAAAAGGAGAGGCAGAGATTGTAGCAGACTTGCGCATGGAAATCGAAGGCAAAGGCGACAAAGTGGACTATTTTGAAGAGAGGTCAGACAGTACACAAAGCAAGGTTGTCGATGGTTTATCTGCTCTGGTGAGCAATGTGCTGGAGGTTGAGAAAGAATATACAAATGAGGAGCAACATGACAACATTAGGACAGATATTCCAAGTGACAAAGATGTTACACATGACCGATCAAAATCTGGCAAACACTCTGCTTCAGAGGCAGTTATGTATGTTTCAACAATTGAACCTGAAAGCGACCAAGCGTGTCAAGACAGTGCTTCAGCAGAGTCGGACTCTGACGATGAGGTGGAGTTATACATGCACTGTTTGAAGGCCGTAGGGGCTTCAACACAGGCCCATAAAGACAGAATCAAAGATACAAGTTTCTCTGCGAGCAAAAGGTCGTCGATGAGCAGAGGAAAACTGCAGTCGACACCCATGCCATCCATCAGTGAATCGCTGGATGAGGAGCAGCACATTAGCATCACTAAGGAGAGTCATGACGACAGAAAGACGGCAGCCTTGACAGCTCCGTCAGTGTTAAGTGGACAGGAGAGCAGCTGCAAAAATGTTACACAGTGGAAAAACATGTTTTCCTGCAGCAATATTGCAAAAACACTATTATACACCACCCTGTTAGTGATCTTTTTAGTTGTGGCATACCATTATGATTTTCTTGCCTGCTTTGGGCTCTACTTGATATCTGTTGTTTGGCTTTGTCGTCAAGGAGACAGGCAACCAGTTAAAAACAATAACAGGGCAAATTGAAGTGGAAAAATCAGTGTTGGGTGTGTTTAAATGTATCTTTTTGATTTTGTTGACCTCATACATTTTTATGTATATTTCCTTACTAATAGTTGAAGCATTAAACAGATCAGACAGCAATAATAATGGACATTATATATTGGGCATTATATATTATTTATGACACATATATTGTATATTCCCTATGGGAGGATTTTTAGTCTCTGTTGTCAAGAGTATAAACCTTTATCTTCATGTCTTTATGCTCTTCTGTTTGTAAAGCTTCAGGTCACTTCAGTAACATCCTGATGGACAATGATAAAGTCTGAGAGAGCATTTAGTTTAAAGGTTTAAGTAAAGCCGAGTGTAATGTGTGTGGCTGCAGCCAAAATCAGTTTTTTGTTTTCATAGCAATCACATTAATAAACTTTACAGCTGATGAATATGTTTGAGTCTGTTTTCATTTTATTGTTTGTTTAACTGATAAACAAACTCAGAATAGAAATATTCTCACCAAAGCAGCAACTCAACGCATTTAAACATGCAGACATGGTCATGAGGACTTGTTGAAGTTTAAAGCAAGTATGAGATACAGAAGAAAGTGATTGAATAGAGTGTATTTGTGGGTTTTTGACAGGTTGGTCTGAGCATTTCAGAAACTACTTATCTAGGAAATTTTCAAACAACTGTCTCTAGGGTTTACAAAGAATGGTCTGAAAAAGAGAATCTACCCAGTCTTTCATGAATACGTATTTACTGAGGTCAAATCACAATCACATTCAAATGAAAGTGTTTTTATAGTATATACTGAGTGGTGGCACACCCAACAGAGGGCTGCCATGTTGCGTCGCCATCTTTGAATAGGGTAGCCAAAAGGGGACAAACTTGTTCACCTTACCCTTTTAGCTTTGAGTCCCCATCTGTTGTCGAGGAGAGGCCAAGCAAAGACAACTGTAGAGCATTCAACTTAGTGTTTTCTTTAGAGATGGAAACATAAATGGCAAAGATGGTTTGTTAGTTGGCATACAGTGGAAAAGCTCAATTGCAACACTTTTCAGGTGGGGGTTGATGTCCTCCCTCTAGTCACATGATTTCACATGACATTAGCATTTAGCAGTAGCTTGGTACTAAATACATTGAGGCAATGCTTGTAACTTATTGGCATCAATAACAAAACAGTTATGTGTAGTTCTGAACCTCTTCACCTGAGGGGACACTACAACTTGTGCAAGATTTTGACATTTTCACACTTGTGACTCTTGAGGCTTTGATGGTAATAAATGGTAATTAAACGGCGAGGCGCCTGAGAGCACAGCTCAGTTGTTTGCATTTAGTTAGCACACTGCTAGATGGAAGTAATTCTCACACACTGGGGGCTTTAAATCTCTTCCTACAACAATCCTTATCTAGAAGGCATCCTTATCAGCCCTAATTACCTCATGTAGTTTCTTCTGATGCTGACGAGCAGCAGTTCAGCTTTGAAACCTCCTGAATGACTGTGCCCATCAACATATTCTTGAAAATGTACCAATTTACCATTTTGAGGGAGCTCAGGTTAAAATCATGAATTCAAAATATAATTTAAAAAAATGTTCATGTGAAAAAAGTAATTGCCCCGCTTGTAAAGTCATGAGTTTACTCAGTTTCCCATTTTTTGGAAAGCTGAGTTCAATTTCAATGACAAGACCCAGACTTGGCAGACCTGTTCAGTTACCAAATCACATGGGGTCATTAAGGCTTGCAGAGCTTTTTCTCCATTAGGTAAAATCACAGTTTTAAACAAGATTTCTGTATTTATCAGGCTATGTTTGTCTAATTTTGTCTAATGTCTAACTTTATATGTGTATGAGGATCTGACACTTTAAGTGTGCCAAATTTGCAAAATAGAAAGAAATCCAGAAGGGGGCAAATACTTTTGTCAGTATACTGTAGGTACCTTTTATTGGTAGTAGCAGATGTTTTAGTTTCTTTTTTGTTTGTTTTTTAATTTCCACTATTCAGCACTTGTACATTTGTACTCTGTAGTATTATGTAAAATCATTTGAACATTTACTTTTCAGTAAAACAATCCAATTCACAAACAAATTCACTTAAACTGTGTGATTTTAAAGGTTTTGTGTCTTTATACATATGGATGATTATTCATAAATTATCCAGTCACAATTTATAGATGCATTAAGATGCGATACTGTTGTACAAGTCATAAATTACTATATAGATTACATATGAATATAATAACCCTGGGTGACCAATAGTGACATATGGGCCAACCATTTACGAGTAATTTTAGTGATTAAAATTAGTCATTTTATCCAATGCTGAGTATGAAATTCAAACTGGCTACAGCTTCTCTGAGTAGACACAGTTTCATATTGTTACTATTGGTATTTGCTCTCACTTCATTTACGTTAAGTGAAATGAACCAAAATAGTTTTAGTTTGTTAAACATTCATACACTTAACAAATTTGATTTAACTGGAAGTTCATCTGGTTGTGGATAAAACTTGATTTGATCAATCTCACATAAATTAGAAGAGATGCTTTATTAAATTGTGGGGTTTTCTTTAACGAGCAAGCTCATTTTAAGACGCCCTTATCTATAATAAATGATGTATTCACAAATGTTCTTCCATGAGGATTCCACTAGACACCATACATATAAGTCACATTCATATGAGTTCCTGTACAAATAGACCTGTGATTGTGGAGATATAATTACTAATCTCATTATGTTCATGCAAAATTTGAGCAGAGACCTCAGAAAATAGGCACAAGACTCAACGAGTTAATCATTCATAATTAATCATATATTGACTATGATTCCCTGTTCTGCTTAAAGTTTTAAAGGCAGAACTTGCAATGAAAATCTTCTACAGTGTAGTATTATGTTTTATGAAAATGATGAACATGTGAAATAATCTACAAAGGAAGTTAATGAATCCATGAGTGGTAAGGAGAAACTGTTGAACAAGTATTAAACCAATGTTCTGTTTTCTTTGTGAATTTTCTTGCACAAAACTGGATAAAATCAGGAAAGAAGCTGTTTTTTTTCCTGTCAGTCTGCTTTAGAATATAAATTCAGAATGGAAAAAAAGAAAAAAACTAAAGAATGCTGGCAGTGGAATGTCATTTATTGTGGTCTGACACTGAACCTTCATAAAAACACAGAAACCAGAGTGAACTGCTGTTTGGCTTTCTGTTTCTGGGATGTTGAAATGCCTCTTTTTGTTTTATCTCGGGCTGCATTCTGATCAAATCAAGTATCACATTATTGTTAGTTATCAGTTTAAAATATGTTTGGCATCAAAAAGACCAACAGAATCATTAAACTATCCTGATTTCACTGTTTAGATGCCAAATTTAGGGGTTTTGAGGTGCAGCCTTACAATCAGTTCCCACTGTTAAACAAACAGTTCTTGTTGAAGGGATAGAAGAAAATAGTTCAGGATTATTCCTCTTCTTGCTCAGTTTCTTATTGGCCTTTAGTCAGGAATGCAGGACATTTTTCCAAACTGCGCACATTAAAAATAGTTGAGAAATCTCGAGAGGGGTCAATGTTCATTTCTCACATGCCTCCACTGTCCATAACAGTAAATCTGGTGAAGTGATTGTTCCTTGGCAAACACTCAGCTCCTGCCTGCAGTAGTTATTTTTCTTAGAATAAAGAAACAAAGAGCCACTGAAACTCAGCTCCTGCTTGATTTTCAAATGAAGCTTTTGGCTGTTCATCTTATCGCATCTTCAGGGCTTTGGGGCAGAGTTCTCCCTTTTAAAGAGGAAAACAATAATGTTTTCAACAAATAAATAAAGGTTTAAATTTCAATTTTAACCATCAAATAGTTCATGCTTAGATTTTCTTTTAGAAATGTCTTGATTTTAAACTGAAAACCTATCAGTACGCATGAATAAAGTAATATCTAATAAAAAGGTGTTTGTTGCTAAATGTCACATCTAATTGGCCTCGGATCTAATTCTGCTGCCATAAGTGCAGAACCCAGGAGAAAAATAATTATTTTTTTATTAGCTGTGCAGGTGAAGTTTATTTTGGCCATGTGTCACCACAGCCTGTTGGCAGAACGCTGCTTCCATTCTGGTCCACAGTGTTTAGCACATACCCAAACAGCTGCCAGACAACTGTCCTCACGTCCACACAAACAAGATGTCTGACCTCTTTATTACTAGAGTACGGCAATAAAACGAGTCTGAACAGCAGAGTGGATTTTAGAGATGAGCAGTGCTGTCTCTAAAATGATAGATAGCAAAAATATATCAGATATTTACTTTATAGGTAAAGGGTATTCAAATTAACAGGAAAAAGGCGAGAAATAATGTAAGAAATTGTCAAAGACAAGATGTATGTTTTTGCTGTTTATTGATGTAGTCTTTATGTAAGACTTCACATGAGTGTCATTAATAACATCAACTGAAATTATAATGGCTTTATGTCATTATTAATGACATTTTCTCAGGCAGTGTCACGGTGCATCCAGAGTGAATATCTGCAGCTTAACAAACAGCCCAGCAGAAGGCATGTGCTCTGCGTTATTTTAGGAGTGAAGAATACTTCTCGGTTTGTAACCACAGATTGAATAGTTTTAAATACAACAACAGTTGTTCTCACTTTAAACCAAATTAACCTTGTATTGTGTATCAGGACAAAATCAGTATTTATTTGTTCTCTATTTGTTCTGTTCCAAGAATTTAACCCTATTAAAATCAACTGTATTAATCTGATAGACAACATTAGTGTTTATAGGCACTGTCAACTAACTCCTGTGAACAAGTTGGTACAAAAAGTAGGGAACTTTGTTTAGTGGAATATTTCTATCTTGTTACAATAGTCCTGGCAATAAATATCATACGGTGGGAACACCTGTGTATTGCTCTTTTAAATGATCCCACATTTGTAAGACAAATGCATTTGTGGTGTGCAGCAGAATCAAGACCATGGGTTGCACACACAAACAACAAATCCACTTTTCTCTATCAATGCTAGTATGGACTGCCACCACTGCCCCTCATCATCAGGCCTGTTCGCACCGGTGTCCACAACATTTGGAACCTGGACATGTGGAGGTGAGTTGTGTTCAGCAATAAGTCCAGATTCTGCTTGCAGCAGTGGGGTCATGGAGAAGATGCAGAGAACGTTATGTTGATTGCAATGCTTTAGGTGGTGACAGTGCAACGGTGTGAGGCTCATCTCCCTCACTGAATAAACAAAGCTTGTAAAAACTGGAGACAGTCTCAGTGAAGAGATATGTCAAGATTAGGTTCTGCAACCAATGGCATTATGTGATTTTTCTCTCGTTTTTAGTTTAGTCCCTGTAGTAGACTTGAATTAAGAAATGCTGATGTAAGAATTATTCATTCATCATTTAAGTGTTATTCAAGTGTAATAGCAGACATCCTCATGAGGAACCCATTTTTAAATTATATCATTAGGCACTTTGTTATTAGCAGCCCTGACACAAAGAAACATCATTTGTTTCCAGTTCTTTAGTTGGATCTTTTATAATACCACATATGACACAATTTGACAAGAATGATGCAATAGTTTTGCACAAAGGTGACAAGGAGTTTTCAAAAAAGCAATTTGTGGAAAATTTGGAATATCTGAGCATGGTGTAGAAATTCTCCTTTAAAGTTTAGGGACACTACAAAAGAAGAGGGCAACAAAAAATGGCAGACCTTGAACAATATTAATGGTTTCTATAAAAGGGTGGCTGTCAAGAAGCCAGTCTTAAGAAAGGGAAACAGAGAAAAGACTGAGGTATGCCAAACAACACAAAAAGTAGACTAAAATGGTCTTATGAACTGATGAATCTTCCCCACTGAGACATACTCAACATTATTAAAGCAGTGTGGGATCATCTAGACAGAGAATTGTACAAAAGGCAGCCAACATCTTACATAGAACTTCAAACTGTTCCTGAAGTCTACTGAAACAATTAAAAAGATTTATCTAAGATGCTATCAGGCTGGGCTGAAGAATAAAAATTGTCCTACAAATATTGACTTTCATGCTAGAATTCTACGTTGACCTTTCTGACTGCATGTTGCAATGAACCACTACACCTGTTTTCAGTTTTTCAGAGAACATGTGAAGAAACAAGTTGATGGCTCACAACTTTTTACACAGTAAGAAATGACTTGTGCAGTGGAGATAATTCATTCATTCATTTTCTAAACAACCTAATCCAATTCAGGGTCATGGGGAAGCATGAGTCTCTCCCAGCAAGGAGGTGAAAGGCAGGAAACACCCTGGACAGGTTGACAGTCCATCACAGGGCACAGTGAAGATCAGTTCTCTTAAGTATGTCCATGCTGGGGAGAAACCCCAAGACGCCATTGGGTGGCACTATATACCCAGATAGTACAAGTCACACTTTTGCCTCTCAGTATGGGAATATTTTAAAGCTGTAATATATCATCTTGCTCACTCTATAAAGGGCTTAATGTTTTCCAATTGGTCTATTGTCTCCTCCAGGAAGCATTATAACATTGACTTTTTTTTTTTTTTTTTTTTAAAAAGAAAAAAAATGTGCTCAAAATGTACTCTACATTTAAATGTTTTATGTAAAAACATTTTGAATTATTTGGTACATAAAATATGTTACACGAATAAATAGTGTTTCATGCATTTCTTATATGCACCATGTCCAGTAAAATTCCCAATTCTTTTGGGAAGACATCCCACAGCTGATCCTAAGAAGATTACCTTGCTGGCAGAGATAGTTAACCAAAGCTCTGCACCATGTTGCCAAATCCGTGCAGGTTGTGTTGAACACTTGTCCGGACATGTTTTTGGGAAAGGGTATTTCAGAGTAGATGAACCAAGTTCATAGAGTGAATCTGTTTCAAGTAGATATGAAATCTTTTGTTGTTATTTTTGCTGGTGTTTTTCCACAAGAGGCCTTTATGCATTATTATGTGGCTGGTCCTGAAACCACATGGGTACAAAGAAATTGGGGGAAAAAAATTAAAAAAAAAAAAAAACACACACATTCATACAAATAAACCAGATGTTTTAAGTAGTTTCTACTTTTTCTTTGTGTTTTCGGCTGCCATTAAAGCACCTAGGTAAATCTGGAGCAAGCTGCTTGTTCTTTGATTGGACGACGCACAATTCTACAGCATGTCTGTCAAATTCAACCAATCAGAGCGCGTGTTGTTAGCAGGCGCGTTGGTTCGCCGGTCGCGTTGCAGTTTGCAAAAGGGGAAGCTGCAGCGTCGGAGGTGTCGGAGCTATGAACCGTAGGGACAATGTCGAGACAGGAGAGACAGAAACACCATCGGAGAGGTTCTACATGGCCATTCCCAATGAAGCACCGTGCAGGAACGAGCAGGAGAAGCTATCAGGGGTTGTCAAAAACGTCCATAGGAAACTGCGCAGGAAATACAGAGAGGGTAAGTAGCCCCTTTGGACTCTTCTGTTTGTCTGTAATCTACTTGCTAACCCTTCGCGTTAGCTATAAAATATTAAATTACCTATATCTACTTAGCTCTGATCTATTGATAAACCAATAACCGGTTAAGTTGGTGACTTGGTTACGGTCCTGTTGTTAGACTGGTTAGCTGTGGCAGACTGCAATCGACAGCAGCCAGTGTTGCTTTGAGTATGCAGGCCCTTTCAAGCCCTTTAACATTTCATGTGTTGAACAGACGTTGTTGTTTTAGTTACATAAACACACATGTTTTGTCTTCCAAACCCATTCACCGCAGACTCTTAATAGGTTACTGATGAGAGACATTAAAGCAACCGGGCTGTTGGCAATGACTGACTTTCTATTGCCTCTTTGTTGCCTGTAAGAGATAACTTTGTTGATAAAGCAAACATTGGCCTCAACTTTTACAATCACGCTACTTTAATTTCTGAATATGGCCTCCAGTCAGACTCTGATAACTTGAGATTTCTTCCATCTGGTATTGTGACAGTGGTCCTGAGATCAATGCATTTCTGTCCATATAATGAACACAGTTTGAATGAAGGCATGAAGCCTTATTTTCTGTTTGCTGATTCTTAGTTAGAAACTGATTACATATTCAGGCAGAAGAGTTGAATCACAGTAGATGAGACAAAGGCTGGTCCTTTTGCTCTAAATTAATACATACAAGATTGAGTCTACCCTATTGTCACAATATAATCGAAAAAGATGGTGAATGATATGCTGCTGCAAATTATCATAGTGCCAGGTATTGTGAATGGAAAAAAATATGTGAATAGTCATTTAGCTTTGCTCAACTCATACTTACAATGTTCTGAAACTTTTAACCTTGTAGCAAAATGTGTTAGTTTACTAAAACTAGTGCATAAAATGATATGTTTTATTTGTGCTTATTTGGCTCTGTTTTTCCACCTTTCAACACTAAATAACCATCAGAGTGTTTGAAGATGAGTTGAGGTTGTATTTATCTGTTGAGTAAAGTACATTAAATTAGCGAGTTTTTTACACGGCGAGGCTGGTTGTTTTGGAGACAAGAATAGCTCAAAGCAGTCGTCCTGTGAGCAGACCTCATGATTGGTTAATAAGTAAAGCATGATCTGGAGGACTTGGCATTTAATCCCAGTGGTCATGCTTTCAGAGCACTGCTGTTTACCACCACTCCTCTTGTTGTCCTTTCATTTCTGCAAATCAGATATGGAGTTTTTCCTTCTGGTCATGGGATTTCTCTCTTTATCAGCATGTTTGCTTATGCCACAGGCTGTCGGGTTCTGAGCAGCTGCGGAGATGTATTAATGAGAAGTTTTGTGGACATTATTTTTGCTGTAGGGTGGCTACATGAGGAGGATCTTTTTTTTTTTTTTTTTTTTTTTCTTTTTTCTTCCTTTTTGAGGAACAGTGCTGCCTCTGTGCTAGCAGAGACGTATTGACTTGCTGGCAGTGCTAAAGCATCAAAGTGCCCGCAGTGATGTGAGGGTTTTCAGTCGTTTTTTCAAAAAAGTACAAATGTTTTGAGGCTAAAGAGGATGACGAATGATGGCAAGTAGGTTTTAGATGTTTACTAGAATATTTCAGCATGATGCTGAGTAGCTTGAGCAGCCTTTGAAAGTCTGAAATAAGTCCTCTAAGTAGTAAAGTTTGTTACTGTCTTTTTGATGAATTCCTCTTTTTCCAGTGGGTGACTTCGACAAGATCTGGCGTGAGCACTGTGAGGATGAGCAAACTCTAAGTGAGTACGCCCTCGCCATGAAGAATCTTGCTGACAACCATTGGACCAAAAACTGTGAAGGGGAAGGCCGCATCGAATGGTGCCGCAGGTGCAGCTGGCTTCCTTCGTTCTCAGACCTCTTTTAGGTTTTCTTTTTAATCTGATGAGCTTCTGACCTTTTTTTTTTTTTTTTTTTTTTTAAAATTATTATTATTCCCCTTTCTCAGCGTCTGTCAAGAATATTTCTTGGATGGTGGGATGAAAAGAATGTTAGAAAAGGATGAGAAAAGTGCCACACTTGCCATGGGTCTGACCGCAGCATCTGTAAGGGCCCAGGCATACAGCACCATCCCCAGGTAGGTTCAGGAACAAGCATCCACTGCTTGTGTGTGTTTTTTTTTTTCTTAAAACTTTTTGTCTTCTTTTACCATCATTCTCGATACTACAAATGCATATTTTTTTAAGGGATGTGTGATCACATTACATTAGTCCTGCTTCTCATTTAGTTTTGAATGCATACAGTTAAAAGTAAATCATTACAGCAACTGACTCACTCTCATGTTGGCAACTTTGCAAATATTTTAGTTTAGTTTTTCTGGAATAAACATGGACAAATAGTATTTTCCCTTCAAACTTAATGCATTTAAAAATGCTTACTTTATTATAATAATGTAATATTATGAGACCGCAAACAGTATTTCTTTCTCAATCAGTTAGCATGATAATATGCATGCAAATTAAGTTGTAATATACATATATGGAAGTTTTGTTTTTGTTTTGTTTTTTTTTACTATTTTAAGGTTGCTACAAGCTGACATCTCATATGCTGCATCTTAACAGGTATTCTGACTTGGCCTTACAGTAAGCTCCATGCTGATGTTTCTTCTGCTTTCTATAACAGTTCAATCTCTCAGCTGGGGAAAATCCGCCTTTTGGATGTGGGAAGCTGCTTCAATCCTTTCCTGAAGTTCGACGAGTTCCTTACAGTCGGTATTGACATAGTGCCTGCAGTTGAGGTACATGTGCCTCTTAATTGTTGACTTTTTGTTAAAAATGTGGTTTTTAAATTTGGTTTTGTGTCAGATGCATTCCTGAGTGCTAATTGTAGCAAGAAAAACAGCAGAAATGACTCCTGCAGGGTTGTGGTTTTACAGCCTTGGTGTGAAATTTTTCATAAAGCAGAGGACACACAGGCTTTGAATTCTGCAGCCATTAGTTATGAAACCAAATGAATGCAGTGAAAGGTGTTATTTGTGTCACAGTTCTCATCTGAAGCATGAGTTGTTCTGCTTTATTTACTTTCACAGAGTGTGTACAAGTGTGACTTCCTCAACCTCCAGCTCCAGCAGCCTGTTCAGCTGGCAGGTGATGCGGTGGAGGCCTTCCTCCGCCAGCTCCACAACCCCATCGATGCTCTGCCTGCTCAGCTCTTCCACGTAGTGGTCTTCTCGCTGCTCCTCTCCTACTTTCCCTCGCCATACCAGCGCTGGATCTGCTGCAAGAAAGCCCACGAGCTGCTGGAGCTGCATGGCCTGCTGCTCATCATCACCCCCGACTCCTCCCACCAAAACCGCCACGCCCTCATGATGCGCAGCTGGCGAGTGGCAGTGGAATCGCTGGGGTTCAAGCGTTACAAATATATCAAGTATTCCCACATGCATCTTATTGCTTTCCGCAAAGTATCTCTGGCCACCACCACTGACCTGGTGTCGCGCAACTACCCCGAGATGCTCTATATCCCTCAGGACTTTAATTCCAACGAGGAGGAAGACTGTGATGACATGCCGGCTCATGTGCGCTCTGAGTTTGAAGATGACCAGCTGGCTTGGGGTTTCTCAGAGCTCCCGGACACACCATACGACTCAGATTCTGGTGAGAGCCAGAGCGGCTCTGTGCCTGGTTTTCATGAGTTGGAGGATCCCATACTGCTTCAGAGCTAGAGTAAACCAGCACCTACCCCACACCCTTCCCCTCCCCTCATAGCCCCTCTCTACCGTCTCCTTCCCTTCTTCTACTGCGCTGCCAAATTTTTAACCTGCTGCATTCTTCCACTTTCCCCTCCCTCTCCTTGAAAACAAAAAAAATGCAGTTTGCACAGTGTGACAGAGAAATTTACAGAATATTTTTCTCGTATCAACACCCATCTGAGTACACAAACGCACACCACACACACAGAAAGACACACACATACACTTACACTAAGATGGATATATTTTGATAAATAGCTTTTTTTTTTTTTTTTAAGTTGAAAACTGAATGCCCTTAAAATCCAAAACTCCCTGCTCCTTGTTTTTAATCCCCATCTCCAATTCAATATTTTTAAACCAGCTCACCTGCGTTCTGTGCTTAGTCTCTGTTTGAATAAGCTAGTGTCACAGGCTGCTCAGTAAAAAGAAAAGGCCAAATACAGCAACCCAAGCATTCTGGTGGGAGTTTGATTGCACTGGAGAAACAGATGTATGAGTTGGACTCGTATGCTTGCTTCTGTCATAGTCATGCAACTCGACTTTCTGAAAAGCCTTGATGTGCATTAAAGAAGAAGAAAAAAAAAGAAAAAAAAGTTAATAATTTTTGTGTGTGTATAAATATATATACACACGCACACACGCTTAGTTAAACATCGGTGTTGTCCAGTGTAAAGTGTGACACTGTTGTTTTAACATGAAATCCTCTGAATGATTTATATATCTTTGCAGGAAGGTGGTATTTGTAGCATTTTAAACATTTTAGGTACCATACTGTAGGAGTGTTGCTAGGTTTACTAATGTGAAAATGTGTTTACTTGTCATGTAACATGGTACGATTGTGAAATAGGTATTCTACCTTTTAGCCTCCTGTCAATTTTTGCAACAAACTAGAATTGCGTAAGATTTCCGGTTTCATTTTTTTCCTTAAACGCTGAAATAGTATGTTGGATTTCAGTGACATATTGTAAACCGACTTGACCACAACAGTATCCTTTGTCCCAGTTTCCAATATCTGAGGTCCTTGCTGTCAGAAAAGTTTTCATGATTGAAGATGTTTGCACAAACTTATGTTTTTTTTGTTGTTGTTTTTTTACATACTCTGTAAAACTAGTTTTAAAAAAAAAACTCTTGTTTTTTTTTTTGTTTGTTTTTAGCAACAAAACAGGAGGTGAGATTGGAGGATATTGTGTGCTCTGTGTAGAGGTCTTAGCTAAAGACACTACCAGGTGAAATGGTGTGTATTCCTGCTGGTCGCTTAAAAGACCTGTTGTGCGAGTATTGTCAGGCTTTATGTGTGAATTCTTTTTTTTTTAAAGTCTTTGATCAGTGGCATTTTATCATGGATCCAGAAAGGCATCAGGATCAATGACCCCCCCCCCCCCCCCCCCCCCCCCACTTCCTTCTAATATGACAATTTTACAGCCAATAATGGGTGCATAAAACAATACCTTGAAGTATAAGGGGCCTTGTTCATATTTCTTTTGTCCACATGAACCTATTTAACACATATCAAGCTTTTTTGGCCAAACTGCACAAAAGCTGTCCAGTTTTCCTTGAGCATATTAAGGGAACAAGAAACATTTTTATTGGTGGTGCATTGCAGTGTGCTTTTTCCATGTCTGTATTATTTCTTAATGTAGAAAATAAAAGGAGAGAGACAAAAAAAGAAAAAAAAAAACTGTATTGCACATATTCAGACATGGAAACTGTTTTTTGTAGTTTGCATGATTCATTTTTTCATCATTAGTAATACAGAACAATGTGTGCTTATAGGATGGTTGTATTTCTTTTATAAATGAATGTAAATGTAAGATGTGTTTGTGTGCTTATTTTTGAATAATCTAAATGACGCTGTGTTGACTGTAGTTTTATGAAGGTACAAACTGCAGAGGTAGTGCATTTGTTAAATTTAGAAATGCTTTACATTATTATTTGACATGCATTTTTTTTAAATCTGGTATTTTAGACATAACTACACAGGTTTAAAGTTAAAACCTTTTCCAAACAAAATATGTAGCCTCTGATATTGAACCAAAATTTTGAGATACTATATTAATAATTATGGGTTGTGACATGCTAGCACAGTAGATGTCACAGTTCCTGAGACATTTTTAGCATCCAAAAACATTAGTGAAAGTTATAAAGTGTTTTCCTTCAAAGAAAAAAAAAAAAACCTAAGCTTTTGCTATTTAAGCTTTTCCAGCCCATTTTACCATATTTCCTTTAAACAATGTGAGTAAATTGTAAACTAAACAGCATTTGCTAAATATTTTAGAGAAATGAAATCCTTTTTTTTTTTTTTTTTTTTTTTTTTTTAATTCAAAGGGGGAATCTCGTGGAACTTAAACGTAAAGTTAGGACTGGACTACCAAACGCAGAAGACATTTTTGACCCTAGCACTTGCCGTAGCGAAATCCAGTTATGGCGTCTGTCATCTGAGTAAACTTTTGACGGGACAAAGTTTTTGAACTGAAATGTGTTACGTACTTCTGTCAGTTTTTCTTTTTCACGTATTGTCAGCAGTTCGTTTCACCATATTGAACATAACAGGAAACTGGTGGCCTTCAAGATGTAAATGATTAGGACTGCTTTGTAGATCGTTGCGGAGATGTAAAACTGGCAGCTTTACGGCGGCTAAGCTAGCTACTTCTAACTAGTCTGCCAGCTACAGTCAAGTTTTCCGCATTTTATTCGTCGTAACTGACAGAAAGTGTGTATTTAAAAATAGGTTGACGAAGTTTTTTCTTTTATAATCTGAAACAGTCCAGTCCAATATGTGTCGTTTTCTCCGGTATTGTGTTAGTCACTGTCTTCACGCAGCCATGACGCGGCTGGAGGAGGTCAACGGAGAGGCGAGCATGTGGTCCTCAGTCCGGTGGCTCGGATACCTGTCCGGGCTAAACCTGCTCCTGGCTCTGTGTTTGGGTCTGTATGCGCGGTGGGAGAAAACCGCTGACTCCACTTTTCTTGTCATCTTTGTTTTGGCTCTGGTCGTACTAGCGATAGCAGTAATACTGTACTACTACTTCAACATGGAGCGCTTCAGCCTCAGCCTACTCCACCTATGGTACGGCTTTTTACTGGGTTTGCTATGTTTCCTTAATCCACCGGACCTGAAAAGCGATGTTAAGGAGCAGTCAGCCAACTATTTGCTGCTGGCCAGTGTGGCTCTGAGGACGCTGTGGGCGCTGCTGGAGAGGCTGCTGGGATGTACCAGGTACCGTCCTGCCTTCCTCACCTCGGCGGAGCGCGTGGAGCTAGCCGGCTTCGCCACAGCCAGCACGGCGCTACTAATCCAGAAGTCCCTCAGCGTGATGGTGCTGGTCGTGGCGTTGGCCACGGTCATGGTTGCTCTCCGGATGAAGGCTCTTTTTGCTCTCCCTAACTTGGTGTGCTTCGCGGCGATCACTGGTGACATATTCTTCAAGTCTCTGAACATCACCACCAACCCGTTCGCCCTCGCTTGTTTCTTCAGTCAGCTCATTTGCGACCCTCTGCTGGACTTCTACTTCAGCGGCCTCTCTGTGACCGAGCGCTGGCAACCTTTCCTGGTGTGGAGAGGTCTGTGGCGCCGCCTGTCCCTCCTGCCTCTGTTGGTGGTGGAGGTGGCCTTCCTCGTCCTGGCTGCTCGGAAACTCACCGACTTGGATCAGTGGTACCTGATGATCCCAGGCTTTGTGGTGTGTGTGCTCTTCTGGGCCATTTGCCACATGGTGTTTGTCATCACTGTGTGGGGCTTTCACACCAAGCTCAGCGACTGCCAGAGGTTGTGTTTATCCCAGGGGCCAGAGGACAGCAGTCTGGACAAGGTCATGGCGTCAAAGGGCATGAGACACTTCTGTCTCATTTCTGAACGGCTGGTACTCTTCACCCTGCTGTCAACTGTTGCTGTTGCTGCTCTTTGCTGGCAGGTAGGCAAATCTGACAAATAAGTTTGGTCTGTTGATCATGAGACTGTAAATAATGAAATTTTTGCATTAAATCACTAAGAGAAAATGTTTTCAGTTTCTTTTCATGGGAAACTATTTGTCTATCGCCTTTCTTTGTAGCTAAAACAGAATTTCCCCTCTGAGATTTCTTTATATTTAACTGATGTTGCCTATTTTAAAGATGTCTCCTTGATAGTTATGAATCTGTTTGTCAGGCCTCCAGCAGCATCTTTGTGAGCACAGTTGTGCTCATTCTGCCCCTGGAGACTCTGTTCCATGGACTCTTCTACGAGCTTGGGAACAGTCTGGGAGGAACCTGTGTGGGTTACGCAGTGGTCATCCCCACCAACTACTGCAGGTTGTGCAAGTCTCAAGCCTTTTACTGTGCTCATACACTTCACTGTGTTTACACTGTTCAGTTATATTCAAGGGGGGGTAGAATTACTTTCATTACTAGTGTTTTACATATGATACAATTTATAAAAAAAAGTTTCCCAGGGCTTAAAACAAGATAAATAAAAACTCAAATGAACTGCAATACAATACAGTTTGTATCAAGTTATCATGCATTTGGTAAAAACTAAGCAAAAATACAGAGGCAGCATAAAAAACCCACTAAATATTGCATCTAAAAGAACATGGAATAAGTAGCAGCCAGGTGCTGCTGATCATTATGATCTCTGTAAACGCTGTGGTTTTGATAGTTTGACAGTCTGAAACATGCAGTAAAGTGTTAACTGCCATGACAGCTTCTTTATTTTGGGTTAGTTTGTTAAATAAGTGATGACAGAATACATCATGTTATGTGAGGTTAGTTACTTTCTTTTAAGACCTGTAAAGGATCAGATAATATTTGTTCTGTCCTGATTTTGGGAAGTCTTAAACTATTCATTAAATGGTTATTTGGAAACATGGCTAGGAAAGTATCTCTGAGATTTAATATCTCTTTTGCAGAAGAGTCCTGGTCACCACAGCAGGAAAAGAAAACCTTTTTTTTTTTTTCTATACATGGATATTTTTATGTAATAGGATTATTTCTCCTGTCCTTTGCTGTAGCCCTGATGGTCAGCCCACGCTGCTGCCTCCAGGCCAGGTCCAAGAGCTGAACAAACGCTCGACAGGCATGTTGAACAATATCCAGCGCTTCTTTGCCCACCACCTGGTTGAAACTTTTGGCTGCGACTATTCTACGAGCGGGATGACCCTGGAGGCTCTGCAAGCCAAGATCAAATCCTTCTTGGAGCTCCGCACGGCTGACGGGCCTCGCCACGACACATACGTGATCTTCTACAGCGGACACACGCACCGCACTGGAGAATGGGCGCTGGCAGGTGAGAGACACATTTCAATTCATTTAATCAATTATGAATTTATCATTTTAATTAAGATTTTAAGATGGTTGTACAGCTCGGATTGTACATGTAAGTAATTTTCTGTGTTCGTTGTCAGGAGATGTTCTTCGCCTGGATCAGATCTTGGAGTGGTGGAGGGAAAAGAACGGCGGTTTTTGTTCTCGCTTCATCTTGGTGCTCGACTGCGACAACTCGTTGCCGTGGGTGCAGGACGTTCAGAGAGTGGAGGGTCTGTATGTCGCTGTGCAAGGAGCTACACCCGCTAAAGCGACAGACGTTGAACTGCAAGACCCGCCGCAGCTCGGCGACTTCACCTCTCAGTGGGTGGAGTATAACTGCAACTCGAACAGTGATATCCAGTGGTCCGAGAGGGGCAGGGCTGTTTCTGCAGCCTACGGCATCTCTAAACACTGGGGCGACTACACTCTGCATCTTCCCACGGGAAGTGACGTCACCGATCACTGGAGGATGTACTTTCCTCGGATGACGTACCCGGTGGTGCAGATGGCGTTGTGGTGCAGCAGCTTGAACTTGCTATCGTTCTGCGGTTTCTGCCTGCGATGTCTCAAAAGAGTCAAACTCAACTGGTTTCCACCTGCCATACTGGATACTGGGCAAGGCTTCAAACTAGTCAGATCATAGAAACAATAGCAGAGGCCATTATTATTGTTAAAATAGTTGATACAGAATATTTTAAAGACTCCTTTTTTAATACACTGAAAATAGGCAGCTTTTTGTCACCAAGAAGAATCCCTTCTCAGAAATGAGTCAGTTACAGGTGAATTTGTGTCTTTAAGTGCTAGTTTTTATATTCCATTAAGATACTTATGTTAGTGTGTGGAAGATTTAACTTGAAGGACTTCAGTCCCTGACAAATGTAAAGGCATATTTTACTTTCATGACAAAGCACAATATTTGCACATTCTTACCTTTGTTATACTTCCACCTTGAATCTGTACACTCATGATGCCTTTTTTTTTTTTTTTTTTTGATCTCCAAAGAAACTCACTCAGCTGATCTTTTAACTTGTAAACCAAAGTGGCTGCAGCAGTTTCATCTCTCAGGCATGCAATAGTTTAAAAGCAGCCAGATGTAAAATTTCTAGTTTTTCTGTTCATCTATTTTGATAAAAGATTGATCATATACTTTGTATAATATGTATTTTTTCACTTGAACTTGATTATATGCTAAACTATGCATACTTTGTTGATGGATAAATGTTTCATAATGCTTTTGGGTGATAAATATTTTTATATTTTATTTTGGCTGCTTAAAAGTCCAAAAAAAAAGTTTGAAACATGAGTGCACTACACGCAGAGATGCAGTATTTATCTACTAATGAACTACAGGAAGATCTTTTCTTTCTAGGGCTTATTGCAGTTACTGGGCCAAGCAAATTTTACTTTAATCAGTTTGACAACTTAGTGATTTAAAAGAAGCTATTAAGGATGACTTTCTATGCAATTAAAAAAAGTTAAGCTTTCTCAGTCTCTGAATTTTTATTTCCTGAAACCCTCCTGAAATTTTTCCCGAAATTAAAAAAGTAGTCAGAATTTAAGAGCCATTCAGATCAACTGACACTTTAATTTTTGCATGATTATTTTTTCTTTATAGAAATTTTAATGCTTGTTATAAACACTTGACCTGAATGAGTACCACAATATTCTAATCCTTTACATGACATGTAATAAAGTTCTAAAAGTAATTTAGGGGAAATTAAAAGAATCTATTGCCAACTCACATAAAAAGTTGCACAAAAAACTTAAGCATCAAAATGTTTTTTTTTTTTTTTTATTGAAAAGATTATAAAATTATGTGGAGCAGCAGCATATTTCAGTTCTCTAATCCTAAACATATACACATATACAGAGACCAAATTGAAAGTAGCATTTACTGTACAGCAAGTTGTCAAGTCATCATCCAGGAGAAATGACTGAGCAGAGCTAAAATAAAACATCTACTGCCCCCATGTGGCTACAAAAGAAAATAAACACCTAAAAACCATGTTGGAAAAGATTCTGTTGTCTCTTTAGGCTTATTGTCCGTTCTATTCCCTGCTTCCTTTAGGAGCTCAGGGTTGATGTGCAAATTCAAGTCTTGCATTGGTTTGAACTTTTCTGACATTTTAAACCAAAGCATTTCATCCAGTCTGAGGCCACGTGGGAAAGCACCCCCCGCCACGCTACTTTGATTTTAGAAGTAAAATAAACTCCTCAAGCGATTTAATTAACACAGCATGGGAAAAAAAATACACACATTGACATGCCCACATTTTTTGGGTTTTCTATGAGCACATGGCTTGCTCTATTGCAAACAAAAATACAGGGCAAAATAAATAAGACAGCATGATTTACATAAGAGTAAGCCATGTAGGAATGACAAACTTTAGTGTATTGTTTGGCAAAATAAAACAACAGTTGCAGAGCAGACTGTGCTGGATTACATTCCACTGATAAATGACTACAGTTTCCTTAACATCTGCCTCTTTTACAATAGGAACATCTGGATCTACATTCGCAGATGTCAGTTACTTTGTCATAAGCCAAGTATCACAGAGTTACGATGAGTAACAGAAACTTACAGCCGATCTCTGACAGCCACAAGACCAAGACGAAAGGTTTTTGGTAACAGTTGTTGAAAATGACTGAGGCATGCTCAAATTTTCATCTCTTTTCGGTTTGAGCTTCTTTGATTTAATGTCTTTTTTTCTTCCCCTGCAACTAAATTTTGAACATTAAGCCGTCAACAACAGATTATTCTGCAAATTATCAGCTAATTACTGTTTAGGTCAATAAAACATCAGCATTCTGTTCCCTCTACAGTTCTAAAATGTCCAATTTAATCCAACATCCCAGCAAAGGACAGCATGAAATCCTCACTGTGAGGAGTCAAAAGGAGTGTTGGTGACATATGCCAGTGTGGTTGGCGTTTGTGGCTTTGGCTGCTTTATGTTAAACATGATGGGTCTACAGAGCAGGAAAAGGCCAGTTTGGCTTCTCAAACAAACACCCATATTAAAATTTAATTTTCCCACTTAAATGAAGTTTCATCTTATAATTTGGCTCAACCATGACATAAGAAATTATTGAAAAAATGTTACAAAAATAAAAATTCTACTTTGCAATGTGACTGAATGAGCTGCAAACAATCAGCCATCTTCCAGATGTCTGCCATTTTCCCCCATGAGCGAGTATGTGTCCATGACAGGAAAACCAGTCAACTTCCTGTCAGTGTGATTGTTGAGGATGTTCTTCTTTCCCCGCATAAAGAATCTCCAGCATAATCTAGTGTTTATACTCAACCGATATTTATGAGTACCTTAAACAAATAACGCATCGAAGAAAAAAAACTATGTCCAAACTTATAATGTATCTCACTATTTTTAACTAGAATATGGTACATCTTGTTTTTTTACTAATGTTTTGTCATGAACAAGGCCTGAGAGGACTTAAAGGCTTTGGCCAGTTTCTCTCAGCCCAGTGCTCCCAGGAATCAGCCCTGAATCAATGAAAGGCTTAAAATGTCCTACATAGAAATGTTTCATGTACTTTGGACCAAATTTTCTCTAAACTTGGAAAAAATGTTCTGGCATGTAATCTCACTTTAATGTAAAAATGTATCCTGACCATGAGCCAAAGTTCAACATATCCCTGCTTCTGTGGTGGACTATAAACAGAATCCAGATCAGTCTACAAACAGAAACTCATTAAATGATCTGCTTTTTCTCATCTGCCTGAACAGAACGTCAAGCGTATTTACAGTTGTAGATATGTTCCTAACATGCTCATGTTTCTTTTTTTTCGAGAAAAAAAATACAGAGGAGAAAACACAAACTGAAAAACGCAAAAGTGTACCATTATCATCATCATCATCATCATCTCTAATAGTCCTTGCTTCAATCCAACTCTCCTGGATTCAGCTTTATGTTTCCAGCCAATATTCAATAACACAAAAATGCATCTTTTCAGCTGTGTTAAAAACAAAAAGAAAATGAGGTAAATCCCTGCAGTATGAAAATAACTACACGATTAACACCAATTCACACCCCCCTCCCCCCATGTTGAATGACAACTCAGGTTATGTTGGCACAAGTACAGTCTACGTAGCATATGTCTGTCCATCTGCTCCGCCTCCTCATTAGACTTTGTGCAACAACTCCCCTCATGTTTTCCTCAACTGTTTCCACCAAACCTCATCCTTTCCGCTTCAAAGTCACTGCTGTGACTTCCTCTCAGGACTTCCTCTGGCGCAGCGTCTCAGTGGTGCCGTTCAGTTTGCTCCGCCCGGATGGGGGGGCTGAGCTGCCGTTGCCCAGAGGGCGGTCCCAGTCAACAGGCGCTTCCTGTTTGCGCCGACGGGTCTCTTTGTAGCGGAGTGTTATGTCACTGTGGGAAGAGCGTAGGGTGAAGGAGAACAAGTTATTATTAGAAAGAAGCAGTGTTGGGAACACTGGTTCAGATTTTACTGCCCAATGCGTCTGCGCATTAAGAAATACTTTTAGTTGATTTTTCTGAGCTGCTGATATGCAGGTGGAAATATTATTGTAATTAAGAATTAGTTATTTTTGTAAAGAAGGGCTGCACAGTGGTGCGGTGGTTAGCACTGCGGCCTCACAGCAAGAAGGTCGCTGATTCGAGTCTCGGCTGGGGCGAGGTTCTAACGGTGGCCTTCCTGTGTGGAGTTTACATGCTCTCCCCATGTATACGTGGGTTCTCTCCGGCTTCCTCCCACCATCCAAAGACATGCATGTTAGGTTGATCAGTGGCTCTAAATTCTCCCTACAAGTGAGTGTGTTTGTTGTTTGTCTCTCTGTGTTGGCCCTGCAATGGACTGGCAACCTGTCCATGGTGTACCCTGCCTTTTGCCTGCTAGGCTCCAGCTTTCCCGTGACCCTAACTGAGCTAAGCGGTATAGAAAATAAATGAGAAGAAACTCCATTTTAAGAACCGTCCTTTCTCTAAGCAGGAAACTTTCTCCAATCTTTCTGTTCATGGTGCGATGTTTGAGCAGGTAGAAACTCATTTCTGCCTTTACAGAAGATTACAGAAACGAATGTTTCCCCCAAATTCTCCAGGTATTTAATAGAGTTTGTCAGCTAATTTGCAGATGAGGATACACTGCTGGAAAAATGAAATGAAATCTACAGTTACATTTAAGTTATAAAGAAAAAGTGCTTTGCCTTTTAGCCAATAATCCATCATCACAGCTATAAATAACACATCATGTTGTGCCAGACAAGCTATACACCAAATATATCCCAAATCAGGATGGGGCCTAGATCAACATTCAGTTTTTCAACAGTGCAGTATTTTAAGTTGTCTGCTGATGCTTACTGGAACACTTTAGATTTGACGATTGTGTCAAGACATCAGAGCGGAGTGTGAGTTTGGTGCTTCAACTACATACAGCACAAACAAGTTTTAGTCAGTTTGAGTCCTCGAAGCCTTAAAGTTTACACTGCTATTATCCAGCAGTATACTATAATCCAGCAGCTCTAACCCAAAAAAAAAACCAAAAACTTAAAAAGCTTATTTTTTGACAGATAACTCAGCTGGTTGCTAGCAAAGCAGTTTTTCACAATTTCAACCAGATCTGAAAAACAGAAACAGGACATGCTTTTAGTGTCTGGAGTCTTTAATGCACTGTTCGCTATGACTGGAGGGAGGTACGCCATGAGACCTGGTGGAGCTGATCTGATTGGCTCTTAGTTTGTCTTGAACATTTCAGTAGAAAAGCTGGCATGCTGACCAACGGTGAGTGAAGTGGTTGATTGTTTGGTCTCACATAAACAGCATCAGCATAAATAGGATTACTTCAGCATCACTAAATTGTGAGTAAAATGGAGTGGTGGGAGATGAAGATGAGAAATTCATCACAGCAACAAAGGGTTAAGTGCTGAGCAAAAGGTGGATCCACAAAGAGTGATCTGTGTTTTCTACAGAATTAAAAAACTGATTACATGTCCAGACAATTAAGTGCTCAAGGGAAAAAAATAAATAAATAAATAAAAAAAAAAGGATAACAGCATTGCTGATGGAGGAAGTGGACAAAACAAAGCATCGTTGTCCTATTACCTACCTCTCCTGGTAAGGACATTACTGCATTACTGTCGAGCAAGTACAAGAAGGAGTTGGGAAGGAGGGAGGGAGAAAAAGCAGATATGAAGCTTTTCATGCTGGGGAAGAGCTGCATCTAACTGGACTACTTACTACATTACTTTAAAAAAAAAAAAACATGTCATATGGCAACAGAAACATGTAAATAAGTTTAAAAAAAAAAAAAAAAAAAAAAAAAGAACATTTGCGCTTGGCCCGGCTCAGGCTCAGAACCCAGTCTTGCTTAAACTCCTTCAGACCACACAAGCTGGAAATGGAAAAATCATTTTCTTTAATTTAACTTGTACATGAAAAAGAAACCCTTCTTACCGGATGAAAAACCGCCATATGGTCCAGATAAGTATGAGTAAGATTCCTAAGAACCAACACTGCATGACGAAGAAGGGAATGGGCAGCATGATGGTGTTGGGGTCATACTTGACTACTATTAGAAATTCAGTCACTGTGATTGCTGCCACCAGCCATGCCTGCTGGCCAAGCTTCTTGTGGAACTTCCTGTTGAGGAAATGATACAACGCGTTACCGCACACTGCATGATGAACCAGACAACGTCTGGCCTCACTGGATTTACACATGACAAACATATCGACAACACCAGCTAATTCTGCACTGATACTTACGGGTCATCCATGAAGTCATAGATCTCCCTCATGGCTACGCCGCCCACATTGACAAAAAAGACGAGACGGAGCAGCACCAGGTAGTGTTCGGGGGGCATCCACAACACAAACTTTAAGTAGAAGGTGTTCAACTCTGCTAACAGGAACTTGTGGAAGACAAAAAAAAAAAAAAAAGTATCTTAACCAAGGACAACGGACAAAAAGGAGCAAAAGTCTGATAAGGAACTATAAAAAAAAATAAATAAATAAATTAAAAAAAAAACAATGTAATGTAAAAAAAGTAATTTCATTCATTCTGTTCATGCTGGTTGTTAACGATCCATCAGCCTACAATGATTCAATGAACAAGCAGCCAAAAGCATAAATCCATATTGGAAAATATGAATATTAACAGAAAATACCTGAAAAAGAAAAATCAGATTTTCCCCCATTTGTTTTGTTCAAACAAATTTTTTTTTTAATTTTCATTTTTGAGGAAAACAGTATTGAAAGGTGTGGTCTGTAATTTAGATAAAACCAGACAATACTATCTTAGTTCATACGACTAAGTTCCATGAGCATTTTGTCTGAAACAGTAAACAGGAGTAAGAGCTACAGTATATTTTGCTTTAATATCTACAAAAAGAAATTCTCAGTTTTACATTATGTAAAAATTTAAAAGGTTCTGTGTTTTATACATCAATCTATTTTTTTTTTGAGAACAGATTGTTTTTCATCTAAATGTCTGTCTGAACTTGTTGCTTTTTTCATCTTCGATGTGAATTGCACCACCTTTGTCCTTACCGTGAAGATGATGCCCAACACGGCAAGCCAGCGACGAAGGTTGGAAGCTGGCTTCCACTCGAACTTCACCCAGCTGTAAGGAGTGAACTGGAATGCAATACGCTTGATCTTCCCCCTGTGAGGAAAAAAAAAAACCATTGGGTACTCATCAACATGTACATATAATACAATTTTCATGTAGGCACTAGATGTGGAGCAGTTTAAGGTAAATGTTAAAGAATAAAATAAAAAACACAGACGTACTTGTATGTAGGAATGTTCCAGAGGCCCTGCCACTGATACGGCTTCATTGACAACCAAGCCAGGGTCTTCATGCCACAATAGATCCCCAAACCATTGCACACCAACACATCCATGATCCACTAGAGGGAGAAAACTATTTTATTTAAGGCTGTGTGAAGTTCACCATTAACACTTGTATTTACAGCGGGTTCTTCGGTTCATAGATCATCCTCATTAAAGTTACAATCTAAATGTATAAACATATACAGTAATTCATTTTTACTATAAAAAAGCTACTTTATGTGCAGCATCTCCAAACAATTGCGGCATTGACCTGACCTGATTTTATATTGTCAGTCAACTGTTGATCCTTCAATAGTATTACCACAAGTTTACTTTCACATTAGCAATAATATATTATCATTCAAACAAACTAGTACTTAATTGCTGCGATAACTCAGAAGCAAAACCAATTTCTCCAATGCTTCATTTTCTTTCCCTTGTCCCTGAGCCTGCAGCTGTGCAGATCAACAGTTCAGTGCATTTTTTCTGCTAAACAACGCTTTGTGAACACTTTTTTTTGTTTGATTATTTTAAATGTTCCAACAATTCAAGAATTATAAAGCCTTGTTTTAGGAAACTGACTTAAATTTTACCCTCAGTGATTTACAAGAACATTTTTCCATATTGTCAGCCAGAAGTATCAGGGCTTAAAGAGCAAATATCTTGAGGCTCTCTACAATTCCCCATATATACATCTTGAAGCAGAACTACTACTACTGTCTTCTTGCTGGATAGTTACACAGTAGGGTGTGAGCAGGAATAATTGTACGCACATGGTCCCACCAGCACTCTGAGAAATTAGGTAACTGATGCTCCAGACTGTATTCCAAGAACTCAAACATGACACTGATGATCATGCACATCCACCAATCTCGGATCATCAGGGTCTGAGGAAGAAAGAAGAAAATTAGGTGGAAGGGGTGGATGAGTGGAACAGGTGTATAGGAGTTGAACACCAACTGAAACTTAACTTTGTTCACGGCAATAACTTCGCAGAAGCACTCTTTAACAGACAGGTTTACTTGCTATGGGGTTTTTACATATGAATTAGTACAGGGGGATGTACACTCAGGCGGATTCAGTCACATGACTGAAATCAAATTTATTAAAATCCCTGTCATTTTAGATGCTTTTATCTATAATGATTAGTTAACTTCCAACTAACCATTGTTGGAATAACAAACATCCAGTAGGAAATGAAAAAACAACTGCAGTGGACATCCACTGCAGTTGGGAAAAAGAGAACTATTCTCTCTGGGAATGTCTGGGATATTTTATCACATCCAAGAAGATACCAGTCAGTCATGTGAACTTGTTTATAGATTCAGACTAGGAATAATTGGTGAGTCTTGTCGTTCTTTAGGTGCCTTTTGTTAAGTAGTTTCCTTTCCCCTTCAATAAGAATTGTCACATTGCAAATGGAGAAAACAATCTGTTCATATTTTGAGGAAGATTTTCTTTTATGATTTAGAAATTCTTATTTTTTCTGCGTACCAGAGAGACACAATATTCTAATATCACCTGATCAACTTCTCTCACAAAGCAGGAACTGAAATCTTTTTGGTTTTAATCAGGAAGAAGAACAAAGGATTCTCAGAATTTGGACAGTAAGAAAGCCAAGTCAGATGACATTTTGGTTAGTTATTTTTTTAAGACTTTTATAAGCCTACCTTGATATACCATCCCAGGAAATGAGCTGGAACAAAGCCATCCATCTTGTCCTATTAAGACAGACAGCAATTAATCAATTCTCGGAGGAATTTCAAATCCATGATATAAAATTCTGACATAACATCAGAGTTATATCTAAGTTTTGGACAGAGACATCATTTGTTGTTTGGCTGTGTGGCATTAATATTTTGTCTGATTGTTTTAATTTTCTTCTGAAATAGGTTGGCAAATTCCTTGCATTTCTCAGTGGAAAGGAGCTCCTGGCTGAACTGTTTAGAAGGATTCGTATGTTTTTCTATCATAGCAAACAGAGAGCGGGAATTGTTGACACTATTGTCCATTCTTTCTTTTTCTAACTAATACAGGAATCTGACTGGACCCTGGCTTGTTCTGAGAACAGCGGTCAGTAGTGGGTCTACTACAGCAGGGACCCTGAACACATGATGGCATGCTATTTTTATTTTGAACTCCGCAACTGCTTTGTGATCATCTTGCACATGCTGCTGTGCTCTGCCTTACAGGACAGTCATCTTGCAGGAGGAGCTGCGCATTTCTTAATAGATAGGGGTTGCTGGGGTCAGGACTGGGACAAAGACGTCTTCTAGAGACCTTGGGTGATGTGGAGAGCATGATCTGATGAAGCAGGAGAGCTGGGTGCTTTTTGCCTCTCTTCTATGGACTTCACTCTTATCTCTGTGCTTATGTTTTGGATTGCTGTCCCAACAGCATGGCACAGATGCACCAAGTAATCTGCAACCATAGATTTGGATGCACCCCATCAGATCTGAAACGTTCCTTACAGTTCCAAAAGATATTGAAGTTATTGATGAACTTCATTTCATGGACCATACATGCATTTGATAGCCATATGTTCAGGCCCAAAAGTCCCCTGAAAACTTCAATCCCTTTACCTGCTGTATGAATGGGGTCTGAAATGAAAATATGGTGTGCTCCAGAGTGATGTATTCTTTACAACAGCAGAGAAAAGTCCTTCTTCAGGATCTCAAGAGCTAGTTTTCTTCCTCAGAATATCATGAGACCCCATGTGGAAAATGCCGTCGGGATGTGAAGATAGAATAGTTGGCAAGATGCTCTGTCAGTTCCTTGACTGATGTATCAAAAAAAAAAAAAGTTGATATTTTCTGTCTTTGCCAGTTTCGCATCGAGTCCCCAATCAGAATTTTTGTGCTATTTCTTACTTTCTTTTTATTTATCTTTGCATCGCATTCGTTGTGTATTTTGTTTGGAGTCAATATATCATAACTATTGGGCAGTGAAACTTCAGGTGGTAGAGTGCTCAAGCTTTAAATTTTCTGCTGGATTTACCTTTTCCATGGATAAAATCAGACCAGGTTTTGGCTGGGGTTGATTCCTTTGATCTGGCACCAACACGGTTTCGGTAGGTGAAATCAGTTAGATCATCTGGTTTTGGCATTTAAACACATCCATGAAAGTGTGTCAGCCAGATCTGTAGCAGGAGGCTCCATATCTGATGTGATCCCGCATACAATAATTTGAGTTAGTCCATTTGAAGGCTCAACAGCTTAGACAGCCGCTGAAAATGAGCCAATAAATTCCTTAATTACACAAATTTTCTTGTAGCGTTTTAATCTTCTTCTCAAGCTCTGTTATCCACTAAGAAAGTTGCTCACATTCGGTGCAGCTCACTGATACATGGTTGGGAGACATTCCACTGGTGCTCCATAGAAAAACTGTAAAGTTTCTCCAAAAATGATAGTTCCAATGTTTTAAAAGTGACCAGCAGTCCTTGTTTTTTTTTTTTTGTTGTTTTTTTTTTAAATTCTTGCCAGTAAATATATATATATATATATATATATATATATATATATATATATATATATATATATATATATATATATATATATATGTATGTATAAAAATTTAAAAAAGGCAGGAAAAGGAAGAAAAACAGAGAAAAATGCCAGGAGTAAAGAGAGCAAAGCAGGAAGCGTGTGCACAGCAGCAAAGCAGGAAGTTATAGACAGACCTTACAGGTCAGCAGTTACAGACATAGACCTTGAAGGTCAGCTGGTTTTTTACCATGACACCAAGATTTCTGCTGGAAGACATAGACACAAGTGTAATAGAATCAATTTGCACACTTATATGCGGAGGTAAGGAAAGATTGGCTGAACAGAAAATAAGATTGGTCTTGGACAGATTTAGTTGAAGGTAGGGATCCATCATGCATGCAGAGGATATTAGCAAAGCTCTGAAGGGTCTTCCTGTGAGGTAGAACGTGAACCACGAAAAAACAGATCTGAGATGTCACACTCGAAGAGTGTCGAAAGGAGAATCTGGTGGTTGACCATGTCAAAGGTGTTGTGGATCGTAGGACCGGCAGTATAATCCAGCTCTTTTAGATCATCTGTAGGTTGCTCTGCTGTACATATACAAGTCAAAACAGTATTTGTGCTTGGTAGTGTTTACACAGTGTTCGTGCCCAAGACAGTCGTGGCCTTTTGCCTTAAGGATAATTAAAATGAGAGCCACTATGTTAGAGGAAAAAAAGCATCAGATCTCATTCACATTCATACTGCACATGATAGAAATGAGCACAGTGAATACTGGGTCACCACAGAGGAGCAAACATAGCTGGGCATCAGTATACACTGAAAGAAATACATCTAAAGTCACTTCTGTATTGTGCATCCACTTATACTTTTTTCAACTTGTTGATTTTCCTCAAAATGTTTAAAACAAAACCTCCACACCAGGAGAAAAAATTTATTTTAACAAATTTTTTTTTAAAAACATGTCATAATATAACATTTTGCTGTGGGTTGTCCCACTTAGAGAGGCTGCAATTAGGCCAGCAGCAGAGATGGGTCTGAGTCATGGTGGCAGAGGCAAGACTGCCCCACCAATAATTTTGATTCCGCATCAGACCCCAACCTCTGCAGCTTGTTAGCACATATAAAACTAGTGGTGGGCATGCCTGGGAAAGACCAATAAAAAAGCAAAAGCTGCAAGATACAGGGAAGGAATAAAAGGAGTGAGTGCATTGACACAGAAGAAAAAAAAAAGGCAAACTGTCTCACATTGCAGACAGCCGTGCCAAATCTTTCTTTTCAAGTGACTTATTAAAGATCTGGATCATTTCCTTGCTAGTTATAATTAAAAACATCATAGATGCAGTTTTATTTCTTTGTTCGTGTCAATTACAAAGCTTTTTTCAATAGCAGATTCCAAATGATAAATGTAATAATGCTTCAAATTATTAATTACATTTATAATCTGTGCTGGTGACATTGACACAAATGTATTTTCTCACCCAGATATTGTGAAAGGGGTCTGTAGTGTTTCCTGGGTCGTACACGAGGCAGTTTCCTCCATAGTCACGTTCTGGGAGTGGTACCCCCAACTTGGGGTCAATGTACTTCATGAACTGTCGCCCATCATGCACCGTCTGTGTAACAAGAGTGTTGTTAAAGTGGATGATTATAATAGTGAAAATCATCATTTACTCAAGTTACCATACATTTTTGTGGCATCAGAATACAGTTTTTACAGTTTGCTCCCAGCTACAACGTGTATATTCCTCTCACAAATCCAGAGAAGATGGCTTAAGCATCCATCTTGCTGAGTGACATTTTAATTAAACTCGTGGAAAGAAAAGAAGCTTCCAGGGATCAAAGCAGGAAAAGCACCAGGAACTGGAGCAACAGCTTCAAAAATAAAAACAAGAGTTTGGCCTCTACTTTTAATATGTCTTCATGGCCTCCATCTCAGCTTTCGTAAAGGTTATGCAATCCAAGATTTAAACTGGCAAATCACCAGCTTCTTCAGTGAAGAAGATATATTCCTGCATTGTAATGTGGAAAGACAGTAGTTTGCTATGTCTATACAGACTTCAATGAACAGTGTTCATTCTAAGGGTGCACCCACTGAATCAGATGGTTTTCAGCTTCACAGGAAGGAAATTTTGTCCCTGCTGTAAATAACTTTTTGTATATTTTTAAATTGATTGACTGATTGATTCCCTGACATTGTTCAATAAAGGGACCAGATTGCACTAGAACTGGACAATCTGGTCAAAAACATTAAATCTCAGATTTTTTTCCACACAATTTTCAGTTTTGGATGTTAATATAATTTCTCTTAAAAACATACTAAACTTATTAAAAACAACTTCCCCCCCCCACTGTGGATCTTTCTCATCATATAGGATATATTCTGAAAAATGATTCCTTTAATGTAGGTAAGAAGGTGTTGTCTTGCTCATGCTCATATTGTTTGAGGCAGCATTTCTCACACCAGTCAAATTCCAGTCAAGAAAGCTCAAAGGACTGTGAATTGGATATTACTTTCATACACACACCATTCTGACTTGGTTGTGGAGTCTCAGAACCTTGGAGCTTTCTGGTGAACATTTACATTCACAAAATCCATATTCACACCAGTTTAACTATATAGGTTTATAGTAAAGTTTAAGCCTTTATTATAAACTATATAGTGTGTATATAGTATGCTGTCCTCCACTCGGTTGCTAGTGCTCCCTTCAACACACATCACTAGGATTTGTATGCTTCTATCAAATGGCCAAGGGTCGTTATTTACTCCTGAATCAGGTTATTTACAAATACAGCTGCTTACAGCTGCTCTTTACTCATTAAACATAGCAGTGATTGCAAGTTGCACTTCACTAACTTCATAGACTTAATTATCCAAAAGCCGCACAGGCTTTGGCTGCTCTGCATTTTGCAGCTTCTAATGATTGAACCAAGTTCTAGATGCTGCTATAATAGTTCCATTCATTCTGCTTTACTATTTTAGAAACTTATTGCAAATAATTATCTGTGATCAGTGCTCCTGTTAGTCATTGCTCCTTAATATTTACATTAGTATTGCATTTTTTCTAATTTTGTGAAACCATGTAATTTGTATTTAATATGTTGCAATTTGACTCACTGTATTTAACATGCACCAATATTTTTATCGTTCCCTCTGGCCTAGATTATCAATGTATATGATGACTGGTTCTCAATTGCTTTATATAGTTAAACAAAAGTTCATTAATTTGCAAAATGTGGATGACAAAGAAAATGTCTAAATTGTTGGTTGATTTGATCTCAGTCATTTCTCCACACCAGTGGCATGTTTCTGTTTGAGGTGTTAAAAGAAATCAGTTGTGCTGCCAGCTTTCATAGAAACTGCCTTTAAACTAATTTAGCTCAATGCTGAATGCTGTTCCAAGTCCAAGAACGCAAACATGAACCAGTTTGTTTTGTTTAGTGTGTGTCTCTAGGAGATTAGAGGGCTGAGCAAAGTCAATTCACTATGAAAGCCCATTGGCAGTGCATATTAAAAGGGAAAAAAATATTGGATTTTCATAAAAACAAATAGTCAGAAATGGCTCATTTGAGTTTTTAGAAAAATAATAATTTGATGCCCACCGCTACATGGTTTAGATCCAGTTTCAATCCAATCCAGTTCATTTATAAAGCACCGTTAAAAACAACAAAGTTGACCAAAGTGCTGTACAGATGAAACAATAAAACATACATATTTACATCATAATGGGGCATCAGCACATTGTTAATAGTAAAACAACCCTTTAAATTAGTCAAACGCCAAAGAGAAAAAATGAGTCTTCAGACAAGACTTAAAAACAAGAAGCGATTCAGCCTGTCTAATGTACAGGGGCAGCTTATTCCACAACTTGGGACCAATAACAGAAAAAGCTCGGTCACCTCTCAGTTTACGCTTCGTCTTAGGAACCACAAGCAGAAGTTGATCTGTGGACCTCAGAGAGCGTGTAGGGGAATACCTCACCAGCAGGTCTGACAGGTAGCGAGGGGCCAGACCGTTCAGGCATTTAAAAACAAATAAAAGAATCTTAAAATCAATTCTGTAATGGACAGGGAGCCAGTGAAGGGAAGACAAAATTGGTAAAACATGGTCAGACTTTCGAGATCCAGTTAAAAGACGCGCTGCAGCGTTCTGCACCAGCTGCAGCCGTGCGAGAGAGGACTGACTGATCCCACAGTACAGGGCGTTACAATAGTCAAGCCGTGTAGTTACAAAAGCATGGATCAAAATTTCAAAATCATGTCTTGAGAGTGAGGACCTTATTTTTGCAAGCTGTCTCAGGTGGAAAAAACTTGCTTTCACCACAGCACTAATTTGTTTGTCCAATTTAAGTTCCTGATCCATTTTCACACCAAGATTGCAGACAGTAGGCTTAACAAACTGTGACAAGGATCCAAGGTTAACTGAGACAGCATCATCAACACTGCTAGGTCCAAGAAGAAGAACCTCTGTTTTTTTATCATTAAAATGCAAAAAATTTATTGACATCCAAATTTTAATTTCATCAGTGCACTTTAAGAGTTCAGTGGCACTGAAGCTTTCTTGACGTTTGAGGGGAATGTAAATTTGGCTATCATCAGCATAAAGATGAAAAGACACACCAAGCCTTCGGAGAATAGACCCCAGCGGCAACAGATACAATGAAAAAAGGAGCGGACCAAGGATTGATCCTTGCGGCACGCCACAATTCAAGGGGGCCGAGGATGAAGCAAAGTCACCCAATCTCACACAAAAACTCCTATCTGCTAAGTAGGAACGGAACCACTCCAAGGCAGCCCCGTGAATGCCCACTGTGTTCTCAAGTCGGCACAGTAGGATTTCATGATCCACTGTGTCGAACGCAGCGGTCAGATCTAACAAAACCAGTGCAACAGTATGACCAGAGTCAGTATACATCAAAATGTCATTAAAGACTTTAAGTAGAGCAGACTCTGTGCTGTGCAAATTTTTAAAACCAGACTGAAAAACTTCAGGGATCTCATGTGCAATCATTTTTTGCTAATTTCAATGCTTCCTCCAGAGGTTTTTATTGCAAATTAAGAAAATCTAAAGCTACCAGCCTTTGAGATTACTAAAAAGGCAAAACAAGGTGAGCTTATACCCAAAATTACAAAATGATTTAATATTGCATGCCTAGAGTTGGAAAAAAAAATAAATAAAGATAGTTCACCCACTCCATATTTAATCTTTTATTCAGTCTAGGAATAAAATTTCAGCACATACCTGAAACAGGATGAAGATGAGGAACAGCTCATAGACAACAGTGACACAAAGCCAGAACCGCCAGTAAGCTGCAGAAGGAGAGAGAGTTAAACAGGTTATACAAGATATGAATAATCTCAACTTCTGTCCTCAAAACCAGTACTGTCTTTGTCAGACTGGCAACTCTGGCCATGCAGCTCTGAGCATTTTTACAAAATTCCAAGTTTAATGTTAAATTATGTAACATAATACTCTTGCTGGGATTCTGACAATTTGTCTTCCTACTGCTGACGATATACTCTAAATTATATTATAAACATTTATTATCAGCTATAAAAACGCTTCAGTTCCATCTGAGCCCTGAAAATCACACACACTTATTTTTAAACCAGAATCAATCAGTAATTTTTTCATCTGTTGCTGCTACTGCTAATATTTTGTGGATTAAACCATGAGCTCAGCTCTCATGGTAATTCCCAGTCTGTGATCCAGCAAGAACTCAGACTGCAGAACCTAAAATCCCACTGGGACTTTTATTTTCCCAGGAAACCAATCTGTCAATGGTAAACTAAAGTATGAAAACCACCAGAGACCACACGACTTGCTCTGCACATCAGGTAGTGTGATGCAATCAGTCTATCGGTGTAAATACACCAGAACAGAAACCCAGTGGCTTTAACCAGAACAATCAGTGTGGCAGATAAAATAAATAATGGAAGAATAGCTGAAACCAACGCTTAAGATGCATTTGCATCTATACCTCACACCTTTTTTTGGTCTTAACTTCCTTCTTTTCCTCAGGAGTTGGTTTGTGTAATAGTTGATGCATGTTTTCTGCTTTGTTTGAATACCCACAAAGATTACTTTAAAGCAAATAAGTATTCAAATTCTGATAAAATCAAACATTTTAATATCTTTTTTTTATGCAAAATGGCCCGTTCTTTTTACACATACCCAGCTATCATTCGGGTGGCAACTGCAAATCAAGTCTCCTGATGTTTTTTCCTCATGATTTTGAGGCAGCACTCTTATCTACTAACGTATACACATCGCCATGTGCTGCTTTAGTGGTCAAGTGTGACCTGCCACAGTCAAATTAACAGAGAGGCTCAGAAAGAGTTATTTTAACATTTGATCAGCTATTACAAGCTGCTTCAAGCCAATACATACAACTGTTCAAACTTTAATCCTTCTTTTTTCTTTAGCTTTGCCTAAACAGCTGCAACACAATCTTGGCTGTTTTTCTTTGAACCTCATTCAAGTGAACAAAAGAAAAGAGGAAAAATGAGCTGCAGTTCCTGTCATCATAGGAAATAAACATATCTAACCTATAAGCAAACAGCCATCTGTTTACATTGCTAACCGTACAAACAACTTCACTGCACATTAAATTGGAGCTAAAGTAAGGATGAACAGTCTCTAACTAACAGGTATACCCTATGGCTATAGAGTTAGATTAAAAGGAACAACATGAGCAGCAAATCTTTTTGCTCGTATTACCCAGCTCTCTGATCAATGGAAGTGTTAAAATGATTGGCTAGACTAAAAATTCTTTACTGGAGGAAAAAAAAAAAACCCACTGTATTATTTTAATCAACAACTATTAACCAGAATAAAAACAGTACACCAATATCAGGGTATGCCACTGAGTGTTCCACTTGCTTTCAACTTGGGATTATTAGTTGTCCTTTGACAAATATATTTAGCTATCAACTGACAATCTGCACTCAATGGATTTGTATTTCCTACAAGACGTAAATAAATGGTTCTCAAATGTCCTTATCCTTTATTGGAATGCCAGCAGAAAAAACAAAGAAAAAAATTAACATGCTTTTCATACCTGGGTGTGGTCTGGTGAACGGTCCATCTTTGGCTTGTGTCACCCCAAAACAGAGGAACACCAGGATACTGGCCACAATACCCCTACAACACGGGACACACATACATTAAGGTCATGCTATAAGG